>NC_045426.1:546960317-547260317 GCF_902635505.1 Sarcophilus harrisii | reverse complement strand
AGATCTTGCTGCTAAAACAAATATGTCAGAAAATCATTATGAGTGTTAAATTACAGCAATAAAGACAACCAGAACTAATTTTGCAAATTAAAGTCTAATAATTTTTTAGCTGACACGCCCCTCTTTTTAAAAATCCAAGGAAAACAGAAAAACTGAGAGAATATGACATTTGAATTCTGCCAGCGAACTCCAAAATTGAGGGAAAAGGAAGAAAAAAGATGAATAACAGAGGTCAAGAAGACACTCAATACATTATCAGGTGGGGATGAGGGATGTTACCCAATGAGCTGCTCACTGTAGACAAATATATCTTAGTATTTTAATGTAAAATTTATGCATTTATATTCCAGCCTTACACCTTATTTTCCCCCTTAGCTACTTCCCCACTCCACAGGCTATATTCTCTGACAAAGGAAACAAGTTAAAATTCTAGATTTCGGACAAGCTCTTATTTTTAGAAAAGACTATTGCTGTCGGTCAAATTAAATCTGAGCCAATAAACAATACTTGGGAGCTTTGTCTGTTCATGAGTATCTTCTGTTGCAGCACAGGAGATCACTACAATTATCCATAAATGTGCCTGTGAGAGAGAGCTGAATTCCACCTGCCTAATCTTTTGGCTGGACATTTTTGTGGCAGGCCTTAATTAATCAATCAATTAATTAATTTAGCTTCTCAATTATCTGAGAGGTTAGTGGTACTCATCTCATTTTACAGGCAGGGAGGCTGAGGCACAGGTTAGAAAATATTTGCCCAAAGACACAGAAAGGGTCACGAGAGGAGAAGGGGAAAGAACCCAAGGGGCCTGACCTCCCAACCACACTCCTCTTGGCTTCTGCAGATCTAGCTAAGAGCTCTTCTCCTCTGTTCGGCTAATTATAGCCAGGCAATCATTATAAATAAAGCTGTTTGTTCCAACAGCCAACCTTCGCCCTGCAGTAGTAAAATCTGTAGCCTGGCAGGCTATAAATAACTCTGTTACAAGCTCAAGTGTCACTAGTGACTGATACTTCCTCAAATTATGACAAATAATGACAAGTTTGTTTGACAAACATCCCACTGACATTCATCTGATTTGGAATAAGCGTCGATGCTTTTTTAATTTGGTCCCCGAGGCCCAGAATCTTAGCCACTTTCTTTCTTCAGCTTTCCTCCCTCCCTCTCTCACCTCCTGCACCAGCAGGCTCTATCGATGTCTGGATGTTTCTTCTCCACCCCTCTCCCCCACCCTTAATCTTAATCACTGGGAGGGATTTGGGGCCATTTACAGAGAAGTTATTAAACCTACTCTTTCTCTCATGAGACAAGTTCTGCTGGAGGGATCTAGCAGAAGTGCAAAAGGGAAGGAAGGGAAAATACAGTCCAAGGTGGAACAGGAGCAAAGGGAAGAAAAAGAGAATAAGGCAGAATTAGATGGTCAGATTGACTGGAATATCAAGTTTCCAAAAACCACCAAGTTCTACAAACCAGAATCTCAGAATCTCTTTCTCCCTCCCACTTAACAATATTTTATTGTTTTCCAAATATACATATAGCTTTCAACATTCATTTTTATAAGATTTTAAGTTTCAATTTTTTCTTTCTTTCCTTGCCCCCTTTTCTAAGATAGCACACAATGGAATATAGGCTATACTTGTATAATCATGTTAAACATATTTCCATATTAATCATGTTGTGAAAGAAGAATCAGAACAAAAGGGGGAAGTCACAAGAAAAAAAACAAAAAAATGAAAATAGTATGTTGTGATCTACATTAAGACTTTATAGTTATTTCTTTGAATGTGGATGGAAACATCATGAGTTTTCTGGAATTGTCTCTGATCATTGCATTGGTGAGAAGAACTAAGTCAATCATACTTGATCATCATATAATTTTGCTGTTATTGTGTACAATATTCCCCTGGTTCTGCTCACTTCACTCAGCATCAGTTCATTTAAGTCTTTCCAGGTTTTTCTGAAATCCCCCTGATTGTCATTTTTGTAGCACAACAGAATCACAGAATCTGAAAACTGGAAAAGATCTCAAAGGCTATCCATTTCAATTAGTATCTGAACAGGAAGGACCTCTAAAACATCTCTGATAAATGTTCAGCTAGGCAATGTTTAGGAGAGTTCATTCATTAAGATATCAGACAAAGAACCTCATTTTACTCTCAATCAACTCAAACTGCTGGAAAGTTATCCTTTATATGAAAACTAAACCTTCCTCTCTTTCCTTTCTTCCTTTCATTTCTAGTTCTGACCTGTAAGACAAAGTCACAAAGCAAGATCAGGACTAATATAATCCGATTTGGACTCAGAAAGAAATCAGAAAATTTTAAAAACTGGTTGTATAGTCTATGACAGGGGATGTCAAGTTTAGTCTTCTTCCCCAAGTGTATTAATATATACTCTAATAAAATGTTACACATTACACAGGTGAAGAGAAGGAAGCCCAAAGATATTAAATGACTCACCTAAGATAATTTCATTCAAACCAAGTCTTCTGATTTCCAACCCAGTATTTATTCTACCACACTGCTCAGTTTACACACAGCTTGTTCTTGAGTTTTGTGCTTCTCCATCTAACAGTAATAATAGCTAGTATTTATGTAGCACCTCCTATGTGCAGATTGTGGTGCTAAGCACTTTACAAATATTACTTCATTTGATTCTCACAACCCCACAATGGTAGGTGCCATTATGTCCTTCATGTTACAGTTGAGGAGAGTAAGAAAGGCAGAAGTTGAGACCTATTAAGTGTCTGAGGGTAGATTTGAAATTAGGTCTTTCTGATTTTTTTGCCCAGCTCTCTATTAAGGAATTCTTAATTTTTTCCACTCATGACCCCTTTTCACCCAGTAAATTTTTACATGATGGTGGGTATATAGGTATATAAAATAGATATACAAATCAAACAGTTACTGATAACAAATCACAGTTACATAACCCCCACATACAGTTATGAAACTCCATATGAGTTTCATATGGCCCACAGTTTAAGAAATTGGACACTATACTCTCTAACTGTCCCTTTTATAGTTTTTTTTTTTTTTTCATACAATGCTTATCTAGCATGTTATCTATACCAATCTCTATCACAGGCATTAAGTTTTCTAGGGCTTGGCTCTGGGGAAAACTTGACTCCTCAGTGGGGGAAGTGGATTCCCCAAGTCTCATATTCATTAGCTTATCACTCCCACCTCAGATGGTGAAGAAAGTTGCTTGCTAATTATAGTCATGTTACTTCTAGTCTGGTGCTTTTCCAAGAGGGATGGGGTTAGATGGAAGAATAAAAAAAGGTACTCGGTCGACAAGTTGGGTATGGAACAAATTTATTCTTACTCAAAAAAAAAAATGTTAAGCATAGAGAATAAGAATTTTGTGCAAAATGATTAGAACATGACCAATAAATTATCACTACTTATACAATCTGTTGGAAAACTAAAACTCAAACCTCTTTGAAACAATTTTTGTGACTTTGCTAATCTTACATTTTACCTCACCTCAGCATAAAAGAGGTGAAAGCTGAATTGTTATCTCCTTTCCAGGAACCCCTTTCCTTCTAATACTATCTTTTCCCTTGGCACCAGCCTATTCCTTCTTGTCACTGCTGTAACGACAGTCACTCTGGTAGGTATTATTGCTACACTGGCCTTCTCTTAGATTTCATCATTCACAAGATCGGCATTAAAGGAAAGAAACCCAGAGACAAGGAAAGTCAGAGATACTAATATAAGCTTGACATGACCAGTCCATACTCCATATGGGGAGTACCCATTGTCATTATGTCAGGAGAGAGGAGATTCTTCTCTATGTCTCACCAAAGTCCCATGTCACCTAGAAAGCTAGAACAAAAGTGGGTTGACAGAAGTTTTTTTCTATTATCATAAATATCACTCTGCCCATTTTCTGCTGAGACATGAAGGGGAGAATGATCAAGGGACCACTCAGGATATATTATATGCCATCAAAGAATTATTGTGTGTATTACAAAATAGATTAGAACATGACTCAATATATTACCACAACTGGTACAATCAATTCAAATCTCAGTGGATTCAAGTCTCATTCAAGATTTTTTTCAACACTGAACCAACACATGGCTGGGAGTCACTAGGAAGTTCATCATCCTCAATGGACCAAGCAATGAGTCACTTTGTCCTTGAGTTCCAGGGAGTTTCCAAAAGAGCTCTGAACACATGCTCTCTGGGCCATCCATTATCGGCTCATTCAGCTTCATTCTACGTGTCAAATTTTTAGAAACTTGGGCAAAAGGTTTATTTGAATTCTGAGGATAAAAATAAAGGATCTTTCTAAGCCAGCCATAGCGCCAGGCTTACAAAAATACAATGAAATAATGAGAATTTATTGATGTCCAACAATCTTACAAATTAGTTGGAAAACTTGTAATGAACTCTTGAAGGCTTGTAGCAATCCAGAATTCCACAAAATCATGAATTGGAAATCAACATTCTTAACTATTTACTGGGATACATTTTGGGGCATAATTAAATAACTGGATCTGGAATCAAGGTCCTACATTTGAATCCTGACTGTTTTACCCATTTACTATTTGTCTTATAGAAAACAGAATATAACTTCTCTTGCTTCAGTTTACAAATCTATAAAATGAGATGGCTTAGTCTAGAATCAAAAGTTCTTGATGTGAAATCCTTTGAACTTATTTTTTTTTTCAGTTTGTTTTTATCACTGTATTTCTATCTGGGCAGCTATATGTGGGCAACTGACTGATAGAGTGCCTGCCAGACCTGGAATCAAGAAGACCTACTTCAAATCTGACCACAGGCACTTATTAACCGTGTGACCCTGGGTAAGTCACTTAACCCTATTTGCCTCAGTTTTCTCATCTGTAAAATGAACTGGAGAAGGAAATGGCAAATCACTCCACTATCTTGGCCAAGAAAATACCAAATGGGATCAGAAGAATTGAATATGACTGAAAATGATTGAACAAAAACAATTTCAGTATAATTAGTTTCCTTTACATTTTTATGAATTTTATTTTATGTATTTGACAACACTATTCTCATTGCCCAAAGGATCCATCAGACAAAAAAAGCTAAAAACTTTTGGACTAGATAACCTTTAAAGTCTTTCAAGTCTCTAAACCTAAGAGCCTATGGGCCAGTAGTAGACATTAATAAATTGTAAATAGGATATAAAATGATTTTTAAAAGAGAAGATTGTGCAATGTAATGACTTTAGAGCCTGGATATCTTGAGAAGGCCAAGGTATCTGATCCATTAATTAATCATTCAATATTAAATATTTGTTTACCAAGCCATTGATTAGATAGAGATATAAATACAGATATAGATCATGGGATCTATATAGATTTAAAGCTACAAAAGACCTTATAGGTCCATCCCCTTAATTAAAAGGTAACATAATAGCGTGAATAGAGTATTAAAGTCAAAGGTCAAGAAGACCTGGATTCAGATTCTCCTTTTTTTTCTCAATAGTATCTTATTTTTCCAATTACATGTAAAGATAGTTTTCAACATTCATTTTTGTAAGACTTTATAGTCCAAATTTTTCTCCTTCCCCCTTTTACATTTCCCCTCCCAAGACAGCAAGTGTTAAGTTGATGTGATCCTTTTAAATATATTTCCATATTTGTGTGCAAGAAAAATCAAAACAAAAGGGAAAAAATAAGAAAAAGAAAAATCAAATAAACAAAAAAGGTGAAAATACGAGACTATTCTACATTCAATTCCCACCATTCTCTGTTTTTGAATCTTGCTAATTGTGAGACTACTGGAAAATCACTTAATTTTCCTGAATCAATTCCTCATTTGGAAAGTGGGGATAATAATACTAGATATACATATATATATACATATATGTTTTTGTAAGGCTAAAAGAAGATAAGGTCCATAAAGTGCTTTGCAAACTTCAAAGTACTCTAAAAATGCTGTTATTGGTTTTGTTTCATTTTGTTCTTTACAGATAAATAAACCAAGGACTAATAAAGTTAAGGGGCTTGTCTCAGGTCACCAGAACCAGAATTTGAATACAGCTCCATTCTGTATTCCAAATTCAAATACAAATCCAAAGTTCCTATCTTCCGGCAATCACTCTGCTTCTCCTTTCTATTCTAATAGCACCTGGGCTGGCCCAAAGACGCCCCAAGTTCATGTCCTTTATCAATGTCTTGTATGCACACAATTATATATATAAAATCTTTCCAGTTAGAATGCTCTTCTGGTTAGGGTCCTTGCTTTTGATTTCTTTGTATACCCAGTGCTTTAGAGCACAGAAAATATTTAACAAATTATCTGACATTCTTGTAGCCCCAATAATTACTTCCATACATAGTGATCTTACCACTAGCTGTCCCCTACCCACAGCTTCCCCAGATGGATCTCAAATTTTGCAATCCATTCTTGGGGCATCTACACTGGAATAACACCTACATTCAGCCTTCTCTTGTATCCAGATAATTTGAGGTTGTACAGGCACTGGACTTTCCTGGCTAAACCAGGTTGGATGATTCCTTGAGGGGAATCAGATGAGGAAACTTCAGCTGACAAGCTACCACCACCAGGGAAAAATCACAAATTAAACGCTCCTAATATCTGCTGACTCCTCTTTCTTCCTCCAACACTCAAAGGGAAGGGAGGAGTTGGGAGGGGGAGAGGGTCTGGGCCCCTTTGTGCTTTATCATATTAACACAGTCACACTTTCCAATGCAGATGTCGCTTCCAATAAACGCCAGGGCTTTCCAGAGCCCAGGACTTTAATTGAAGGGATTGTTACTGTCGGTGAATGGCTGGGGAATTAATTAATGTAAAGCCAACTAGTTCATAAATGGATCGCATTGTGAGCAGTCCCAGCATCCTGGGGAGTACGATTCCTGTGGTCAGAGCCAACTCTGGCTCTTGAGGGCGGCCCCCAAGATTTATTTTCACAGGGAGCCTCTGGTAGAACTGAGCTATAAGCACCAATGCTAAACCAGAGACAGAGGGTCTAGCACCCCAGTGGATAAAGTCAACAGTAACCCCTATCCCTTTCAGAGTTTACCTTGCAATATGAAAAATCTCCCCTTGGTCAAGGTTGAGATCTTCTGCACAACCTCACACTTTCTTCTTCAAAAAAAAAGGAGGGCTTCAGTTGCACACCCCTGAGGATGAAAAAGCAGGACCCCTTCCCCTCCAATAAGACAAGGATTTGCACTCCCATTTCAGTTACTTAAAATTCAGACTTACTGCCTGATCTCCCTTCCCCCTTCCAGCTTCATGGCCCCAGATTGTCTTTGGCCTTCATCTCATTTCAAAATCAATTCTGATCCTTTTTAAGACAAACTGACCCTTTCTGTGACCTAGTTCTGCTCCAAACCAAGGCACTAAGGTATAACCCTGATCACTCCCCACTAAACACATACATGGGCCTTTTCCTGTATTTCAGTGTTTGGTTTTTTTTTTGAGAAAATTGGTCCCAAGTTCTTCAGACAGAGCTCCAGACCTGTCTGTATTTTTGCTCCTGTGGCCTTAGGACTTCCTCCATGTGAACAGTCCCAGACTCAGTTGTCTTGAAAATGTTCTTTTAAGATAAGAACATTGTAAAGAAAAGCAGAAGAATTTAAGAAATCTGGTCATAGAAATGATCAAATCATGTGTCCTGATGACCCAGAATAAAACATGTTACCTGCCTCTTAACAGGTTTTGGACACAAGGAATAGAATGGAACATGCATTTTTGAACATGGTCATTGTGCAGATTTGCTTCTTTTGACTATGATTATTTGTTACATTTTTTTTTTACTTTGGCTTTTCCATTGAAGAGGGAGAAGGCAGAAGTTGGAGGGATTAGCAAAAGTGATGCCAAAAAACAGTAATGTTATTGTAACACCTTTTAAAATGTACAGAAGTTCAGAAGGAAGCATGGGCAAGCAGAATAATTTTGAAAGTAATGTGTAGAATTTATTATGGACTCCCAAGAAGAATAAAAATTACAAAATGGAGCTTCATTTTTTCTTATGGAATCTTCTTTTTCAATACTTTACTTCTTGATGATTAAGTCCAGAATTGTAAAAAAAAGAAAATTTTAAAAAATAGAAAATGAAAATACTCTTTTAGCTTTGCAGGAAAGACTCAGGGACCTCAAGGTTTTCTTTGGCAATTGTGTCTGATTCTTGCAGGGGGCTTAGCTCCAACTTCATAAATCAATATGGGCTTGCAGACCCCAGGCCTAAAGAAAAATCAGGCTAGCTTCCAACAAATGATACTCCCTTGACATCAACTGTATCCTGGAGAGCTAGTTCTAGGCAAAATTATGAAGCCATCTATGGTAATAATAATAACTCACATTTATATAGTGACTTTAGTAGATTATAAAACTACTTTCTCTGCAACACTATATGAAGTAAGGAATGTAAGCATTAAATATCCTTTTACAGATTCAGAAACTGAGGCTGAACAAAGGAATCAAGTAATTTGCTCAAGATCATAAGTTAGTAAGTACTTGTAGTGAGCAAAATTGAGGGTCGGTTGAAAGGGTGGAAAGAAAGACCTTTGGACCTCAAGTCTGATTCCCTTTTCCTCACACTACACAGTTTCGAGGGAAGTTTGTCTTTGGGCTCCCCCCTTCCCTTTTTGAGCCTGTGTCTTTCCTTCTTATTGTTCTTTCCCCCTCTGAAACCCCAGACAACCCCATAGTGTATGCTTAATTTTGTCCTTGTCTTTCATGAAAAATACCACTCCCATAAAAAGATCTAATGTCAGCCATGTGTAAGCCTTAGGTTTGCATTCAATCAATACTAATGATGCAGCTAGATTTGAAGTTGGTAGAGCTTTGGATCTAATGTGGAAAGACTTGAATTAGAATCCTACCTCAGGAATTTAATAAGCTGTGTGATAATGAGCAATTCATTTAAATTTTCACAGCCTTAGTTTCCTCAGGTATCAAAAGAAGATAATAATAGCTTCCCAGGGATTTGTGAGCATCAAATGTGATAACATATTTTAAAGTATTTTGCAGACTTTTAAGTGATGAATCACTTAAAGCTATTATTATTTCTGTAGTGTTTGGAGAACAGGGTGTGTAAGTCCTTTCTTCATAGCAACCTTGTAAAGCAAATAGTCTAAGAACTATTATTCAACCTTTATAGATGAGGAAACTGAGGCTCTGAAAAGTTGAGGCTTTCAAAGATCACATTAAAATTAAGCTAAGTGCTCCAGCTAGGTTTAAGCCCATTAACTAATACAATGCGTGACTCCTGAAATATTTTCATTTTTTGTTTTATCTCTAATTGTGAAATAAAGAGCTACCATGTGAGAGAAGCATTTCTCTCTTTGTTGTCTGATGTCTTCCAATGGAATCCTTTCTAAGTGTCCCTTTATTAAAAGCCATATATAGAAAAGTCCTTCCTGGAATTGGAAACTCCTGATCCAAATGGTCATTCTGAAGTTACCTGTGAGGTACAGATCTGCATCTTTGGTGCTTTTTACAAGGAGTTTGCATTGACCTATCTGTCATATGCTTTTCCTACTATATGTTGTGAAGATGTGAACAAAATAGACTGAGACATCCTAAGGAAAAAATTCAGGTTCCTGGCATATGTCAGAAATAAAGATGGGACAAAGGGAAATAAAGAAGCTCTTTGATGGTATGTAGCAGTGTCAATTCCTTATGTGAAGATAGCCTTCAAGGTACATTTTGTTCTACAAAATCAAATGCTTTTTTAAAAAAAGAAATCAGTACCATTCTTACAGTGGAGAAAGGGAATTTTCATGAATTTACTTTGTGTCTGCTCAATTAGACTGCTAAAAGGGTTTTTGTTTTATTTTAATACTTGGTGTGATCATTTCAGGTTCATAATAAAAGCACATAGAACAAAAAAAGGTATTTTTAAAAAATTAGCCAGAGGTTGTATGCTTTAAATATGTTAGCACTCAGTTCAACAATGCTCTTTCTAACAGGTGTCCCTGCAGCAAGTCTCCATGATGACGGAAGGGTATGCCAGGAAGACAGGAAGCTCAGACCAGCCAAAACCAATCATATTAAATCTTAAGGCTCATTTAGAGCCTGTCATAGGAGGCAAAATCTGATGAAAACCTGAATGTCCAGGCAGTTACGATGTCTGCTAAATGGCTTGTTAATGTGATTGTTAAGTTTTTGTACGAGGAAATAGCACTGGCTACAGTCAAGGCAAGACAGGTCTGGCTTTGAGCCATTTTTCCTGGAGAAGTGCCCTAACTACTTTTACTGCAGGTGTATGGAGGTTTTCTCAGATACCTGAGCCTGGCCTCTTGCCAACACCTTGAACTTTCCAAGGAGCATTCTACCTACTGGTCTGTGAAGGATGATCATGGGGGATAGGGCAGAGAGGGTTTCTGTATCTCGGCTGTGTTTAGAATTGGAATATAAACCAGAGGGGAGTATAGACCAGAAAGGAGTATTTGAAAGCAATTTGTCACTCCCATTGGTTTCCTTTGAAGGAAGGAATTGAGGAAATAAGACATAAATAAAAAGGTCAGAAAGCACCGTAGTTGAAAACAAGAGGGAAGGGGGTTGGAGGAGTAGAAATTTAATAGAAGAGTACAATGGAACCTAAGTAGATTCAAGCCAGTTCTTTATCTTTGGCTTTCTGATCATCAAACAGAACAGATGATGAAAATCAATATTCAGCAAGTCAACAACATTTATTGAACACCAGCTATAGGCAAAATACTGTACTAAGTTCTATGGGGAATTGGAAAGAATGAAGGAGAGAAATGTAGTCATTGTCTTCAAGTCACTTAGTATCCTAAGGGGAATATGAATCAAATAGAAACAGATTCATGATTATCACACTGATAAATGACTAGTAGGAGGTAGAGGTTAGGGTAGGGAGAAGAGTTATATTAGCAGAAATCCTTAAGGATTCTCTTACCCTCTAAGCCATAGTCTTATGTAGATCATGTAGTTCTTCAGGGAATTATTTGACCTTTTGGATTTTCAAATGAGTTTTCTCAGCAAACATTTCAAAGGAAGAGATTTGGCAGAGTCAGAAAGATCTCACTGTCAGGTGGACCAGTACCAGAACAACTAGCAAGCAACCATCAAAGGTCAGAATAAGAAGAAACTTAAGAAGGAACTTTAGACATAGTTTGCTTCCAGGGTTTTTAACTTTTTGATATTCTGGATCCTTATGGCAAAGTTCCTGAACTTTATAGATCACTTCTGAGGATATAGTTTTTATATGTATATAATAAAATACATAGTAGTACAAAGGAAAACAGCCACATTGAAGCAGTTATTGAATTTAAAAAAAGTTCATAGTAGTGAAATTAAAATTTACTTCCTCCTCATTTCATAAATGAAGAAAATGAGACACAGAGAGTTTGCTTTATTTACCCAAAGTCACACTGATCAATTGGTTTGCAAATGGCCAAAATGGGTTTAGAACCTAGATTAGGTTTCACCCTGTAAAAGCAGTGATTTTAAAATACTTCTCATTGAACTTATATGAGCAAAAGAAAGTTAATTTTCCATGTCTGCTCTAGCATCCTGTGTCAAAGTCTGTCTTATAAGCTAAAAGGGAAGAGGAGGGAGGCACTTCTCAGAAGTATGTGCCAACATTGACCCTGAGGGGAACTGAGGAAGGGCACTTATAAATGTAATGTGCTGACTGAGGAAGCAGCTGAGCTTCCTGTCATTTAGGGGTCTTCTGGGAGACACTGGATGATGACTAATGAGAGATTTTAGAGGGATTGCTGGTCAGGTATTAGATGGACTACGTGGCTTCTAAAGTCCTATGAAGTCTTCAGAAGTTCCTGAAAGTAACCAAAACTCATAAAACTGAAAGAAAGGGAAGCCCTAATGAGTCGCATAGAGTTCTCTGGTTCCAGAGAACAGCTCAACAGAGATGAGTACAAGATGCAAAGAGGCAACTTGGACTCAATGTCAGGAAAAACTTTGTAACAATTTGAGTTATTTGAAAGTGGATATGGGCTGCCTTTTGAGTTAATAATAACAACAATAATAATTGCAACAATTACCACAACATTTATGTAGCTCTTTAAGGTTTGCAAAATGCTTTATAATGTTGACTCATTTAATCTTTAACACAGTCCTGAGAGGTAGGTGCTATTATTGTTCAGTTTTACAGATGAGAAAGTAGAGAGGTTAAACATTTGCCCAAGTTCTCTCAGGCAGGCAGGATTTTAACTTAAAACTTCTTAACTCTAAGTCCCAGATTCTACAAGTTGCAGTACTATGGCTAGTAGTATCTTATGAAGTGGTGGGGTTCCCATTTCTTGGAGCTCTTCAAGGAGAGGCTGGATGTTCAACTTGTTTAATATACTATTGTAGGAATTCCTGTTGGTCACTTAGGCAGTCAACAAGTAGCTATCAAGTCCTTATTATGTGCCAGATTATATAAGTGCTGGGGATTCAAAGAAAGGCATGTCCACCTGAAGTTCACATTTTAAGGAACAAACAACATGGAAATAACTAGGTATATACTCTATACATATAGAGTGGATGACAAATAATTTCATAGAAGAGAGCAGGAAAAAGCTTCTGGTAGCTAGTGGGAATTGAATTGAAAAAAAAAGAAATCTAAAAGGTAGAGGGGAGGTGGGAGAACATTCTAAACATGAAGGACCAACAGTAAATAATTATGGAGTTTGGAGAGGGAGGGCCATGATTAAGGAACTGCAAGTAGTCCATATAGAGGGAAAGGATGGATTAGATAGTTACTAAAGTCCAGTTTTCAAATTCTGTAACTCCAGTAACAAATTCTGTAGGTGAAGCATACACCTAATTTTTACTACAGTCGGAGGGATTTCTGGGCAAAATCTGAATTAAGTTCAAAGTTTACCATCTTATATGATTCTTCTGGTTTGATCTTGGCTGAAAATATTTAATTCTCTTTCAAGATGCCCTTTATTTCCAGTCTTCCCTTGCTGATTTATGGTGTTTTTATAACTCAGTGTGATTCTTTTTTCTCCCTCATTATCCTAAGTTCTTGATTTTTGTTAGTTTGGAAAAGCAAAAAGGCCAAACTGATTTTCACAGTTCTTCCGTCCCTTTTTTTCTCACTGTACCTCTAAAAGCCCCTTTGTTCTCTCACAACTCTGTTGCCTGGTGACACAAGCTCTCTTGAGTGTCCTTAGATCCTGACACCACCACCAGCTACCTCCAATCAAGTATCACCATCACCCTTAGACTGGCATTATCTTGCATCTACCAACCACATTTATAAGCATATTTTCAAACACAACTCACTATGTGTTTAATTGCAGTCTGTGTCTATGGGTAATAATCATTCCCAAGTCCAAAATCACTTCTGAGGAAGGAATATTTTAACCATATTTTTAACCAATCTGTCATGTTCTATTCTCTCTCAGCCCATTGCCAGATGAATTTCTAGAGGGGCTCAGAATTTCCTTGGGAGAGATGTTTTTTAAGCTCCATCACTCAAGACTCTGCAGGCTTACCTTCCTGAGAATCCCAGTATCCCAAAGAGGACCACATTCTTTTCATTTACACCTCACTGAGTCTGCCTAACCAGAATGATGAGGATTGATGGCTGCAGGTGGGGGGATTAGGGGGATGGTATAAGGAGAGGGAAACATTTTCCACTGGAGTGAGGTTTCTCCAGGCCATGGATGTGTCTGTCTGAATGCTGAAATAAAAATAGACATTTGCTAAGAACATGGCATTTAAGGCACAGTTTCCCTCCATTGGAGACAGTGAACTCCACAGAGCTTAGAAGGCAGCCTACAAGAGGATAGAAGGGATGATTCCCCAAAGAGGCCTCTACATATTTGCACACAAATCTACAACCTGGAAGCCTGCCAAAAGCAGGTTTGCTTATTCATTGAGTTTTTTAAAAGCATCTTAAGACTTTAGTTATGCATGGCCATATCTAAGCTTTCACTGAAATTGTGTACACTTAGCACTCTAGATGCTAGCCTTACTTATTAAAGAGGGGGGGAAAAGGTGCTCCTTACAAATCAAAAGCCAAGATCCCAAAAAACTCACTGACAGAGGAAAGCCACAGAAAGAGTCCTAAACTGGAAACTAAAAGGCTCTGGTCACTAAGCTCTGATACTTTGGGTAAATCATTTTAATTTCTCCATTGGTAAATTAAGGGGAATTGGATTAGATGATGAGTTCCAAGGTTCCTTCCAAAGCCAACATTCTATTTTATTATTCAGTGTTACTGGTTCAGCAGAGTATGGAGGCTGGTTCAATATGGGGAAATAATAATATATTATAGAAAAAAATACAGGAAGTTCCCTCAGAAAGGGGCAACCTGCTTTGATGGCTAAAAAAGTCCCCCCATTCAGTCCAGCAAATTGCAAGACAATGTCTATGTTTGCATATGTCAGTTGTCAAAGATAAATAGGCAAGTTGGAAGACAAT
This sequence comes from Sarcophilus harrisii, assembly GCF_902635505.1. Lineage (NCBI taxonomy): Eukaryota > Metazoa > Chordata > Mammalia > Dasyuromorphia > Dasyuridae > Sarcophilus > Sarcophilus harrisii. The sequence goes on along the minus strand of NC_045426.1, from coordinate 547,245,960 downwards.
ATGAGAAATCACTGGCATAATAAGATTCAGAAAAAATTCTAAAACTCAAGTTTGTTTACTTTAGAGATGTCTGCACTGTGTGGGTTTTGAAATATGTACAGCAAATAAAAGTAAAGGGCATTTTCTGATTTCTGTTTCATAGTCATAACTAAATGAATAAGACATGGATAATCATTCCATTCCAACTTCTTCTTTTCAGTGCCTTGCAATTATTAAAAAAAAAAAAAAAAGCAATACCTGCAATGGAGTTGCTAGACATTTTGAAAGACCCCACCAGTTGTCCAACGAAAACAGAAAGCACAGCTAACGAATAGAGCAAGCACATTGACTTAGGTGCTTATGCCAGTAAAAATGGTGAATTATCTTAGACTGAGGAAGTGATCAAGGATATGGATCACAAAATGAAATCCATCTGGAAAAGTATATGGTATCTTATAGGTGCTCAATAATTGCTTGTTGAGCATCAATTCAGAAAATGGCTCCTTACGAGACCTGGAACCAATCTTTTGACCTTATAATAACAATTTCATTTCATAAGTTTCACTCTGCTTCCTTTTCAAAGGAACAAATGTGTAGGCCTGTGCATTTGAGGTGCTGATACTTAGAGATTCTACAAGGTCTATGATTTCATTTTCATAAGTACATCTTCCATTAATGTTGACGGCAATCCTATTATCCATTGCATTGGGTTTGATTGCCAAAGCATTAATCACCTGGCAGTCAACCTTCTGGTAAAGAACTCTTCCACACTCAGCCAGGCCAATTCCATAAATGGCAGATAGACAACCAATCCCATCTGTACTTGAAAACTTTCCAACTTGGTAGAATTGGCAGACCAGAATTTGTGCTTTGTTAGCAAAGTCTTGGAGAACCCAAGTTCACTTCTGCATCACAATGAGACGTTAGAGTAAATGATAGTAGAGAAAATGAAATATTGTTGTACAAATGTTGTAATATTATAATATCTCATTTTCTCTACCTTATCTATTTCATATTAGTATGAGAAGCTAAGTGGTACAGTGAATAGAATATCAGGTCTGAAGTCAGGAAGACTCATCTTCCTGAATTCAGATCTGACCTAGACATTTATTAGCTATGTGACCTTGACCAAGCCGCTTACCCCTGTTTGCCTCAGTTTTCTCATCTGTAAAATGAGCTGAAGAAGGAAATAGCAAACCACTCCAGTATCTTTACCACAAAAACTCTAAATAAAGTCACAGAGAATTGGACACAACTGAAATGACTGAATAATAACATAATATCTTCCCTGATCTCTGGACCAGTTAAAATGCTTATTCCATCTATAATGAACTCCAATAGCATCTACCTCACAGGATTTTTGTGAACATCAAATAATATAAATTGTAAAGCATTTAGCACAATGCCTGGCACATAGTAAATGCTATATAAATGTTAGCTATTATAATAATAATATTCATCTTGCAGAATTGTTGTGAGAATCAAATGAGTTGATATTTATAAAATGCTTAACATAGTGCCTGATACAAAGTAAATGCTATGTAAATCTTAGCTATTATTAAAATTATCCTTATTTTACACAAGAAGAAAAAAAAAGTTCCTCATGGTTTTCCCAAGATGTCACAGCTATCCAGGAGAGGAGCCATGATTTGGACCTAAGTCTTCTTTTTTAAATGTAGATTCCCATGGCTAATGCAGAAATTTGCATGACCTCAAATTTGTAAGGGGTTTTGTATTTTTGCCTTTTCAATGGGTGGGGAAAGGGTGGAGGGAAGAAGGGAGAGAATTTGGAACTAAAAATAAGATAAAATTGAACAAAAAAACTATGTCTGACGTTACTCTGTGATGTGGGGGGGGGGGAGGGGGGGAGGAAAGGGTCAACAAGGTTAAACTTTGTGTTTTGCCTGTTGCCTAGTATTGACTCTTGGTTACATCAAAGTCTGAGCCTCTTCCTTGTGATTTGGCTCTGATAACTTCTTTGCTCTCCAGATTCTGACCCCAGCTTGTATTCAGTTCTTGGATGCTTCCTTTGGATTTTCTCTGAAGTGAAGCTGCCTGGGAAATCATCCAGGGAGACTAATAGTTTTCCAAAGCAAGTTTCTTAAAAAGGGGCATCACAGGACATAAAAAAGGTAAAAGATGTCCTAATTTTATATAAAAAAAAGAATAAAGAAGATTCTTTACCCTGTGAACCATGAGGCTGATGGGCTCCTGGTAAAATCTAACAACATATTGTTAAAGATACTGTGAGGCCTTAGAAGTAGTAGTAGAGGGTGCAGTTTTAAACTTTAATAGTCTAATAATAATAGCTTTAATAGCTTAAAAGTATACTGAGACTTTTGAGAAACCTGGTAGAGGTCATTATGAGTCAAGATGGGTCCATCAAGAACAAATCACTATAGACTAACTTCATTTTTTACAGCATTAGTCCCTAAATTAGTCCCTAAAATAGAAAAATCCTTAAAACAAAGAATACCCAGATTTCAGCTTGCATTCAGTAAACATTCTTGTGTCCAAGATGAAAGAATCTTGACTGTTTTAAGGAAGCACCTAGGTGGCAGAGTGAATAGAGGATAGGCCCTGAGTCAGATGGACCTGAATTTGAATTCAGTTTCAAATTCTTACTAGCTGTGTGATGTGCAAGTTATACTATGTGTTCTCCAGTTTCTTCATCTCTGGAATGGGGATAATATTAGCACCAATATCCTAAGGTTTCTGTGGGAATAAAATAAAATAATATTTATGAATTATTTTATGAACCTTAAAGTATCACATTAATACTATTATTATTAGTGGGATGCAACCAAAGCGGTAATAAGGGGAAATTTCATATCTCTAGAGACCTACTTGCATAAAATAGAGAAAGAGAAGGTCAACGAATTGGGCTTGCAACTAAAAATGCTAGAAAAGGAACAAATTAAAAACACCCAATCAAACACTAAACTTGAAATTCTAAAAATAAAAGGAGAGATCAATAAAATTGAAAGTAAAAAACTATTGAATTAATTAATAAAACTAAGAGTTGGTTCTATGAAAAAAACAACAAAATAGACAAACCCTTAGTAAATCTGATTAAAAAAAGAAAAGAGGAAAATCAAATTGTTAGTCTTAAAAATGAAAAGGGAGAACTCGCCACTAACAAAGAGGAAATTAAAGCAATAATTAGGAATTACTTTGCCCAACTTTATGCCAATAAATTCGACAACTTAAATGAAATGGAAGAATGCCTTCAAAAATATAGCCTGCCTAGATTAACAGAGGAAGAAGTAAATATCCTAAACAGTCCCATCTTAGAAAAAGAAATAGAACAAGCTATTAACCAACTCCCTAAGAAAAAATCCCCAGGACCAGATGGATTTACATGTGAATTCTACCAAACATTTAAAAAACAATTAACTCCAATGCTATATAAACTATTTGAAAAAATAGGGATTGAAGGAGTCCTACCAAACTCCTTTTATGATACAGACATGGTACTGATACCTAAACCAGGTAGGCTGAAAACAGAGAAAGAAAATTATAGACCAATCTCTATATTGAATATTGATGCTAAAATCTTAAACAAAATATTATCAAAAACATTACAGAAAAATCATCCCCAGCATAATACACTATGACCAAGTAGGATTTATACCAGAATGCAGGGCTGGTTCAATATTAGGAAAACTATTAGCATAATTGACTATATCAATAAGCAAACTAACAAAAACCATATGATCATCTCAATAGATGCAGAAAAAGCATTTGATAAAATCCAACATCCATTCCTAATAAAAACACTTGAGAGTATAGGAATAAATGGACTTTTTCTTAAAATAGTCAGGAGCATATATTTAAAACCATCAGTAAGCATCATATGCAATGGGGGAAAATTGGAACCTTTCCCAGTAAGATCTGGAGTGAAGCAAGTTTGCTCACTATCACCATTATTATTCAATATTGTATTAGAAACACTAGCCTCGGCAATAAGAGTCCAGAAAGAAATTAAAGGAATTAAAATACTATTATTATTATTATTATTATTATTATTATTATTATCCTAATTAGATGGATTCAGAACTGGCTGAAAAACTGACCCGAAGAGTTTTGATTTGCATTGATGCCCAACTGTAAAATAGTCTCCAATTACATGATCCACGCATCTTTCCTTAAGCTTGCTTCTTGATTTTATTCAGTTTTAATTCCACAGTCACAAAAGTAAAGGGCCATAACTTTTCTTTCTCACTTTCTGCAATATGCTTCCCCAACTCAAAGATTCACATATGCATGAAATGAACACCAACAATATATGCTCTGTGGAAGTCTAGATCTATGCAGAAACTTCCCTTCTAAAGTTCCCTATATGGTTATCTTGCACCATTTCACCATCGACCTCCTGGACAAAACTGTCATGGAAATATAACTTCCCTGTATAAGCCACAAAGCTGTCTTCCCCAGATTTCAGAAGGTCCAGTATCTTCCTCACCCTTTCCAAGTAGTCTGCATGCCCTGACCTCATGGGAGATTGATTACTCTTCCTCTCACCTGCTAATCTTTAATCTCTTGCACCTGCTCTAGACAAGACTATCCCATGAATCTGAGCATGTGTGGATGCTTGTCTCTCACCTCCCTTATTCTTTTATCATGAGCCTCAGCCCCTAATTCCTCAGACAAAGGACCAATAAAGCCTGAACACTTTCCCTTATCTTCACCTAGAGATCCAATCACTTCCTCCCCTCAAGATCAGAAGTTACTTGGCTAGGTCTTTAAGCCCCTCAGTACTATCCACACCTTTCCAGCTGGAAAATGACATTCTTATAATTAAAACTGCAGACATATAGTATTATTGTAGGCAGTTAGGTGACTCAGTTTATAAAGCACTGGGGTTGGACTGAGGAAAATTCATGTTGATGAGTTTAAATCTGACCTCAGATACTTATTAAGCCATGGGAGCCTAGACTAATCATTTAACCCTATTTGCCTCAGTTACCTCATCTATAAAGTGAGCTAGAGAAGGAAATGTCAAATCACTGCAGTATCTTTTCTAAGAAAACCCCAAATGGGGTCACGAAGATTCGAACATGAATGAAATGAACAACAACAATATTATTAGCACAGCCTTACCACCACCACCACTAGCACCCCTAGTAATGGACAGTTCCTTCCTGTGTAGAGAACTCAAAATTCTAGCATCTCTTCATTTGCCAGTCACTGATCTGCTTGGTTTTGACTCCATCACTATCATTATGACTCAGAGATGGGCTGATACCCTTCCCACCCTAATTTACCCTATTTCTATGAAGAGGAAACAAGTCTAGGCAAAAAATCTACACTCATTAGGTCTTTAAGTTTGCTGATATTAACCTTTTCCCTCCTCTATTCACCATCATCACATCCTAGAACAAGGAAGTGTGTTACAACCCTTTACTTTTAGATGCCATGCATAACCAACCAGCATATTTTCCTGACAACTGGATTGCAGGAACATATCAGCTTTAGTCTCAATATTACCAAAACCCACTGGCTGTCCAGGCCTCCCTTTTAATATTTGTTTTATAGCAATTCCACAGATCGATATCTCCTTTTGTTTTGCTATGTATTTTTGTCTATATGTGAACTAAAGATGTTAAAGTTAGAAAGCACCTGAGATAGCATCTCATCTGCCTCATCCATTTTACAGGTGAAGAAACTGAAGTTCAGAGAGGGAGTGAGTAGACAACAAATTAGTGCCTGAGCTGAAACCATGATCTATATCTTGTACCTCACTTAGTGTTCTTTCCACTGCTACTTCTCTGTAAATAGCAGTCTACTTATCAATCCATGCCTAATGATTAGGCAAATTCTCATGAACCTTCTTTTGGAAACTATCAATTTAATCTGTATTTTAGCACATACCCATCTACTTGTGATATTCAGTTCATTTTTCTTTACTTTAGTTGTTTTATTCAAACCAAAAAGTCATTTCCAAAAGTAGATCACAGAAAGAAACTGAGTTCCAAAATAAATCCCAGCAAGATCTGAATGAAGATTCCCTTTATCGCATAGTTCTGAACCATTATAAAAGTGTCCAGGTCTCTGGTACCTGGACTGCAACAAGCTCCCCTTGCAGCCTTTGTGGCTTTTGAAGTTACCTTATAGAGTATACAAAGTGCTTTTGAATGAAAAACTGCCTGGATTTCATGTTCTTAATCTACAAGAAAAACAAACATGGTGGTGGAGCTGGGGTAGGGTGGCGAAGTAGGGGTGGGATGAGGAGGAAAAGGAGAAATATTTGTGGGCCCTAAAAAATAGCTGAATTTGAACTTGTTGAAAGCTTTGTCTGCCTTGAATGATTATGTCAGAAGAGTGTTAATCAATAACCAATCAACAAGTATTGATTTAGCAACAATTATGTTTCAAACAGAGCTAGACACTGGGGATATAAGGAGAAAGAATGAATGGAAAAGGTCTAACCATCCACCCCATGTAGCAGTACCTTATATGACTTCCCTCACAGATAGGTTTCCAAGCCTTTGTTTAAATACTTCCTAAGACAGGAATGTCACCATCTCATAAAGCATCATATTCCATTTTTGGATAGTTGAAATTACTAAAAATTCATTTTCATGTTGAGCTGGCATATGGTAGACAAAGGGTCAGCTTTGGAGTCAGGAGGATCTGGCCTCCCATATATACATCGTGGCTATGGACAAATCTTTTTAAACTCCCAGATTCTCAAGCAGCTAAATAAAGAAGATAAGTTACAGAAAAGTTGTTCATCAACATGAGTGAAAGCGTTTCCACACCAGGAGTTCCATATCCTGGTTAAAGCAGATGTGGCTTTTTTGAAGCCTTTCCTATACTGGCCCCAGTAGTGCTATTTGGAAAATAAGCTGAACATCCCAGGGTTTGGTTTTGGTTTAAAACCATTCAGCCTGACAATCATGTCTAGAATGATGAAAGAACTAATGCAGGCTGGGAAGGGGGAGGGATTGCACGTGGAGCCCAAGCAGGCCAAAACACAGAGTAGGGAAAATTATATCTAAGTCACAGATGAACACATTGAGCAATCCATACCAAACAATGAAAAATTAAATGACCGAGATTCTCATTTATTTAGCCTCGAACTTTATTCTATATTCTGATTAAAGGTATGGCTTGTTTAGTTTTGTCTGACTCTTTGTGACCCCTTTTGAGTTTTCTTGGAAAAGGTCCTGGAGCAGTTTACCACTTCCCTCCCCAGCATATTTTTCGAATGAGGAAACTGAGACAAACAGAGTTAAGTGACTTGCTCAGGGTCACATAACAAGTCTAAGGCCAAATTTTAATTCAGGTCTTCCTGACTTCAGACCCAACACTTAATCCACTGTGCTATACCATATGGACAATTAGAATATTACTTGTTCAGAACAAAGACAGTAAGCCAAATATGCATTAGTTTTGTTTTTGTTTTTTAAGGAAATGCTGCCTCATATTTTCTAAACATAATGTACATTATAAAATGAGAAATAAATAAAGATCAATAAGTAAATGGAAGTTTGTGAGTGAAAAAACATAGTTCACAGTGACCATATGACATCATTAACATAAAAGAACTTTGTCAGAGAAGAAATAATTGTAGGACTTGTAATTGAAAGACAAATTCAAAGAATCCTTAATTTCTTGAGGCCTTGTTTTTAAAGAAACTACTGATCCATTCATTGAAACAGTACTTAATAAAAGCAGCTTAGATACATAAGATTCTGCTAATATTACAGGGTATACAGAAGAACTAAAGACATAATCCCTATTGCTCAGGAGCCTGAACAAGAATGAACATACATTAGACTAAAACCATCTGTATTATGGAAAATCAACAATCAATAATTAAACTGAGGAGACTATGTATGTGCATATACATGTGACCATATACATATGTATATATTCATAGACTATATATATATATATACACACACACTAGATATATAGTATATGGATACATAGATGGATAGATATACATATATACATATACATACTTACACACACACACACACACACACACACACACACACATATATGGTTTCAAAGTGTGCTCCTTAAATAGCCCTGACATAGATTTAAGACAACTTTGTCACAGTTCGGCTCCTCTATTTCCCTTAACCAACTCACGATGGTTCTGGGATCCTATGATTCTTATTCCTGCCTTTTCTAAATTAGTCCATTTAAACCATAGTTGTGGCAATATGGTAAATTTGGTCTCTCGATACCTGTCTATTTATTAAGCTCCATGACTCCCTATAGTGATGAGGCAAGTGGGCTCAGGTGGTTTCTTTCTGGCCTTTCTTGCCACAAGATCAAGACCTTCCTTAACCTTACAATATTAATTTTCAAGGTTCTGAACCTACCCTTCAGGATCATCTGTCCCAAAGCCAACCTGGTTTAAAATTCTCCTTACTAGATTAACCAAACTCTTCCCAAAGACATTTTTTTTCCTTTTTTATATTTATTATGCAATTAAACTGAAGAGATTATATATGTGTGTATGTATATATGTGTATACACATGTGAACATATACATATGAATATATTCATATACTATATATATACTAGATATATAGTATGTGAATAAAAAAAGAAAGAAAACAAAAGAAAAGAAAGAAAGAAAGAAAAAAAGAAAGAAAATAAAAGAAGAAAGAAAGAAAGAAAAAGGAAGGAAGGAAGGAAGGAAGGAAGAAAACAAAAGAAAAGAAAAAAGAAGAAAAAAAGAAAAGAAAGAAAGAAAGGAAGAAAGAAAGAAAGAAAGGAAGAAAGAAAGAAAGAAAGGAAGGAAGGAAGGAAGGAAGGAAGGAAGGAAGGAAGGAAGGAAGGAAGGAAGGAAGGAAGGAAGGAAGAAAGGAAGAAAGAAAGAAAGAAAAAGAAAGAAAGAAAGAAAGAAAGAAAGAAAGAAAGAAAGAAAGAAAGAAAGAAAGAAAGAAAGAAAGAAAGAAAGAAAGACATATATCTATAGTAAATATATCTGGCAAATAATATGCTTGTGTATGTATCTGTGTATATCTTCATGTATCTGTGTGTGTGTATTAGAAAGTAGAAATGAATATTATATAGAAGAGGCAAAAACATGGTGAAAGAAGAGCAAACAGGACTAATAGCTGATCTTTGAAGACCTTTGGAGATTGGAAAGAGGAGATAAAAAGCCTGAGATAATGAGTTTATAATTAATCTATAAATGAATGAATGTCTTCATGTTGACCCATGAATGGTCTGAGCCCATTTTTACCATATAGTATTTGCAGCTAAGTCCCAATTACTGCAAACAACAAATCCCAGAAAATAGTCACATATATTTGAGTTTGCAATAATTGAAATCATAAATATACAAAATATGGTCATTACTTCTAAATTCATGGAAATATAAACTGTAAATTTGAATAATGGGGCATTTGAATAACAATGATCAGGACCTGGTTATATAAATTAATCAAGTTGAAATTTCGAACAAAGTAATTTTTATTTTCATCATTTTCAATAGGTTCATTCTGCCATCTTTCTGACTAGGGATCTAAAATTTTAGCAGGGCATAATATATTAGAAAAAACATCAATAGATTTTGAGTCAGAATATCTGGGCTTAAGTATCAGATGAGTTACTTCAATTCTTGTGAGACCCTGAATAAGACATGTCATATCTCTCTCAATCTCAGTTTTCTTTCTTCATAAGATGAAGGAGTTGGACAAGATGATCTGAAATGCAGTGATTAATAATAGTTCACATTCAAATGCTTGTTTGACACAGGATTTTTGTATACATTGTCTCATTGGATCCTTACAACAACCTTACAAGGTAGGGTCCAGCATTAGCTCTATTTTCCAGATGAGAAAAGTAAAGCTGAGAGGTTAAATCACTCGCCCAGGGTTTCACAGCTAGTGTGTCTGAGGTGAAGTTTGAAACCACATCATTCTGTCTCCAGTTTCAAAACTCTCTTCACTACTTGATGTTGCTTCTCTCTGATACTTTCCTATTGTTGGGAGAAGGCTGAGTTAGTTTTGAGTCTTTTTGTTTTGTTTTGTTTTTTTCTCAGACTCTTTATAACCCAGACTTGTTTTGTGCAAAAGCTCAAGGGATGTGAAACACAGAAGCCAACCATAGGAGATGTTTAAATATGCTAGAGCAATGTGCTGACCAGCTAGTTTTGTTTATTAAAATCTTTATATGGGGTGAATCTCAATTTAGCTTATGTCAGCTAGTTTATAGGGAGGTTCTGGTTTGAAGACAGAGCAGCTGTTTGTATTCTTTCCTGAGCTGACAGAGGACATACTGTAGAATACATTAGACTAAAAACATCTGTATTATAGAAAATCAACAATGAAAACAACTGCTCCAAGTGGAATTAGTCCTTTGAAAGACTCTTCTTACCTGTCAATAGATTAAATAAAGACTTTTATCTCAGGACAATCCAGGAAGAATAACTAGTTCAAACACATCAAAATGGGACCTGTACTTTTCAAAATTATTTTTTATGTCAGAGAAAGCTCTACAAGGGAATAGAATTTTTTGTTGTTTTTTTTTCATTGTAGATTTTGTTCAAGTTCAAAACATTAAAATGTATAATTCATCCCACTGGTTCCTAATGAAGGACTACAAATTTGTATACCTTTTCTTACAGAAAACATTCCTCTTCTGCTCCTCTCTTCCCACCCCAAATTGTCACATTCCTAGTGCTTTAGACAATTATGCCCTGGTAAAAACCAGCACCAGATGCATAATCATATATCCTAGCCTGATTCCCTCCCCATCCAGTTACTAACTAGATGACCCCAGTCCCTGAGCATCTCTGAGCTCACGTTTATGAACTACACAATTGGGAGATCGATACTTATACCACCTACCTCCTGTTGTGGGGACTGAATGAAATGATGTATAGGAAGTCCTTTGTAACCATAAAGTGTTAGATAAATCAGTCAGTCAGCTTGCTTTTATTGAGCACCAGCCATGTGCCAGACACTGTGCTAAATGATAGAGATAAAAAGAGAGGCACAAAACAGTTTAATGGGGAAGACAACATACAAAAGACTATATACAAACAAGATAGACAAAGGATAAATTGGGGGTTAGTCTCAGCAGGCATTAAGATTAAGAAGGATTGAGAAAGACTTCTTGCAAAAGGTGGGGCATTAGCTAAGAACTGAAAGAATCCAGGGAAGCTAGGAAGCAGAGATGAGGAGGGAGAATTCCAGGCCAGTGAAAGTACTCAGATTTGGGATTTGGAGTGTTCTGTGTGGAGAACATCAAAGAGGCCAGTATCCCTAAATGGCGAAGCGAAATGTAATTATTGATGCTGCAAGATGAAGGATAGTAGATGAACTTTTTGGGCTTCACAGATACCAAGGAACCAAGCAAATCCAGTGAAATTTGGCATATGGGCAAATCATCCTGAATCATTACCATGAGGACTAACCTCATGCTCAGCACTATTGTCTTAAGAAAACGGTCTAAAATCCACAGTAAGAGCTGAATTTGGCAGCAGTGCCCTTTTCCTCCCTATTTCCCACATCAGGGACCATAAGGTTTGCAAGGTCAAGGAAGATGCTGTATCAGTAAGACCCTGAGGATAAAGCATTTAGCGAGATAACATCAATCTCATCTTCCAACTCAACTCTATCCTGGCTTTTCAACCTCATTGACATTGCTTACTTTCCCACACTAAATAATCCACCAAAGAGACCTACTCCCTGTTCCTCATCCTTGGCAACTTCAACTCTGTTCTTTTCTGCCCTGGTCCTCCAGGGCTATAATATCCTTCTGTATCCCACTTCACAGATTGCCTCTCTTCCTTTAAGGCACAAATTAAATACATGAAAACTTTCCTGATTCCTCCAAACACTAACACTCTCTTCCTTATTTATTATATATATATATATATTATATTACATATATTATCCTATTTATAATTATATATAATTACCTTATATTAAATCCCTTTTTATATTTATTCTCTACTTACATGCCTACATATTATATATACATACAAAATAAATATATTTTATAGCACCAATGTGAGGTCTTGAAAGCAGAAATTGTTTCACTTTGTATATTTGCATAATAACTGGAACAAAGTAGGTACTTAATAATACCAATTAATTAATTACTGTATCAATATTTCTACAATAATGTAATTCTTATGTAGATCCTTTTATGCCCTACTACATACTAGGGACCATTTTCTAGATCTCCATTTCATGGATACCTTTGGATCCCAAGAAGTTCATTTGTCATCCCTCAGTCTTGTAGCAATGTTGTTGTTCAGTTGTTTTCAGTCATATCTGACTCTTTGTGACCCTGTTCAGAATTTTCTTGGTAAAGATACTGGAGTGATTTGCCATTTCTTTTTCCAGCTCATTTTACAGATGAAGAAATTGAGGTAAACAGACTTAAATGACTTGCTCAAGATTACTCAGCTAATTAAGTATCTGAGGCTAGATTTGAACTCAGGAAGATGAGTCTTACTGATTCTAGGCTTGGAACTCTATCTACTGAGCCATCTGGCTGCTCAAGTATTGACTAGCAATAGTCAATGAATATATTTAGAGGAGAATAGTGAGAATAACCATTTACTGTGTGCCAGGTACTATGCTAAGTGCTTCTATAGATATTTCATTTGATCTTCCAATCAACACTGCAAAATAAGTGCTGTTATTATTCCCATTTTACATTTCAGGGAATTGAAGTAAACAGAAATTAGCTGAGGACCTTATGCTTTATAAGTACCTGAGGTAGGGTTTTCTGGACTCTTAACCTAGGGTTCTATCTACTGCACCATCATCTGCCTTTTTATCTAGCTTATTTATCTAGCTTTTGATGGCTACAAAGGACTTCCCACACTTTTTCTCCTTTGATACTTATAATAGGAAGTAGATTATAAGTATCAACATCCCAATTTTATATCACTGATGTTCAGAGACGTTCAGGGACTTTGCCTAATGGACTTTAAATTCAGACCTGTTTCCAAAAGATTACACCAGGTGATGTTTAAAGCACCAGAAGGTGACAATTTGGGGAAAGCAGAGGGGGACAGCAAGGAAAGGGGAGAACAATGTGCTTTCTGTAAAAAGCAAAGAAAAAGAGAAGGTTTTCAGTAAATTAACACTCTTCTCTCTGTTCCTCATAAAAGCAGCTAGGCAGTTCAGTGGATTGAGGTTTCGTTCAGCAGTCAGAAAGATCTGAGTTCAAATTCAACCTCAGACACTCTTAGCTGTCTCTTTCTTATTGACTCTTATTGTTCAGATATCTCAATCAAGTCTGACTCTTTGTGACTGTTAGGGACTTTCTTGGCAAAGATACTGGACTTGTTTGACATTTCCTTCTCTGGGTCATTTTACACGTGAGGAAACTGAGGCAAACCAGCTTGAGTGATTTGCCCAGAATCACACAGTTAGGTACGACTTGATTTGAACTCTGATCTTCCTGACTCCAGGTCTGGAGTTCTATCCACTGCATCACCTAGCTTGTCCTAATGTGACCCTACACAAGTCATTTAACTACTGTCTGTCTCATTTTCCTCAACTGTAAAATGAAAACAACAAAATCACCTACTTGCCTGAATTGTTTTGAGGATCAAATAAAACAGTATTTGAAAAGTGCTTAGCACAGTGTCTGATAGTGCTTAATAAATGCTTGCTTCCTCCTTTCCTCCCCTTCCTTTCTCACCCTCCCCCTTCCTGCCCCAATATTGCTCCTACAAGCACTTTATTATACGGCTATTTGATCCCTCCTGTAGCAAACATCTGTTTTACACATACAGTAAACTATTCCACTACAAGGAAACATTACATCCTAATTATCACCATGCAAAGTGTCTACATATTTTTTAAGAGGAGAGAACAAGGAAAAGTAAGAAAAGAAAGAGAAAACAGGACCAAGGAAATGCTCTCTTGGAGAGTAGTCAGAAACACTTAAAAGATGCAGGAAATATAGCAGGATGCGTCTCCTTCCTTGCTGTTTGCTTAAAGCAGTGTGAAGTCCAACTCAGAGGTCTCATTCAGGCCAGTAAACAAAGGCAAGATCCCAGGGGGCCCATGTGGCCAGACCTTTGTTTGCCTCCCAAATTGCACAATGGAAACCGTAGGTGAAGAGAAGCTGCCAAATAAACCATAAGAGACTAGAACAGTTTTCACTGCCAAATCTTTGAATCTTTCCCTTTTCCTCTTCTGGCTGTTCTTCACAGTTGCTTAATAAGTATTTGTTATGTTGTATGAATTAAATTGAATCAGTAACTCTCCAGATAACTCCTTAGGGTCTTATATACCCTGGGATATATTGAAATTTGCCCATTTGATAAATTCATTGTCAATTGGCCATTGATTACATGATGGTTAACATCAATAGTTAACCAGACAGAAATTACTGCATCGACTAAGCCACAGTTCTATGTCATTTCCAAATTATTATCACATTCTGAGTACTCAGGTGATTCTCCAGATGAAACATGGACAACATGGACTTACTAGCTTACTAGGTCACCCTGGGAAAGGGCCATAACTCTCTTGGAGTCAATTTCATTATCAATAAATTGAAGATAATACTAGAACCTACCTCACATGATTGTTAGTGAAAATCAAATGAGATAATATATGTAATGCACTTTGAAAAACTTATGGAGCTATAGAAATTATAGATATCACAGTAGTAGTAGTAGTAGTAGTAGTAGTAGTAGTAGTAATAGTAATAGTAATGGAAGGAGTAGAAAAGTAGAAAGAGGAAGAGGAAGAAGAGAAAGAGAATGAGGAAGAGGAGGAGGAGGAGGAGGAGGAGGAGGAGGAGAAGAAGAAGAAGAAGAAGAAGAAGAAGAAGAAGAAGAAGAAGAAGAAGAAGAAGAAGAAGAAGAAGAAGAGGATCTTGTTCAGTGGTATTATGAGACATTTCTGATCTCCATGTAAAAATTTAAGAGAGGATTTCTGTTCACAATCAATCCCTAATCTATATATGGTTTAATACCTTCCCCTTGAAAAAGAGCTTCCTTCTTTTTCATACTTCATCTTCATTTCCCCATATTCTCTTCCCTGGAAGGACTGCTGCTACCTCTAGTCTATTCATTCAGCAGAAGTCAGTCAAGGAGCATCTAATAAGCACATATTATGTGCCAGCACCGGGGATACAGAAAAGGGAAAAAACATAATCTCTCCCCTCAAGGAGCTTAGATTCTAACAGAGGAGATGCTGCATGAATATCGATGTTCTATGCAGAGAACTCTGAACATATGAACTACATAGGGAGAGAGAGCTGGAAAGATAGATGCCTACGTGAAAATATGCTATGATGTTGTGATTTGCCTTTACTGTTCCTCATACAAGAGGTTCCTTCTTGGAACTTTGCTTTTTCACTGACTGATCCTCAGGCCTGAAATGTTCTCCCTCCTTCAAGACTATTCAAATCTAATACCTTTAGAAGAGTTTCCTGGCTCTTCTTAATTTATGCTATCCTATCCTTCCCTCTGAGATTTCATATATATATATATATATATATATATATATATATATATATATATATATGCATGTATATATTTATATAGCCAGTTGTGTTTATATATATATGTATATATATATTTCATATCACACATATTATAGCTTATATTGTGCAGATGATCCATATATATATTTTGTATTATATGTATTTATGTGTGATATTTTGTGTGCAATATCATACACACATATGAAATACATATAAAACATCTGGGAGGTAATGTCAGAGGGAAGGCAGTCCCTGGGAAAAGGTAGGGGGGAAGAAGGTGGACCAGGAAAGGCCTCTTGTAGAGTTTGAGTAGTCTTGAAGGAGTTAGAGCATCGCAGGTCTAAGGAATAACCAGTAAAAAGGCAGAGTCCAAAGGAAAAATATGTCACGTGAGGAACAGTAAGGTTAGCAACTCTTTATCATAGCATTCATAGAAGGGAATAAAGAGGGAAAAGATTGGAAAAATAGGAAGAGTCAGGATGTGAAGGGCTTTAAAAACCAATCTTAAGGAGTTAGTGGGATTTACTGAGTAAAGAAGATGGGTTGGCCAGAACAGCATTTCTGGAAGATCATTGGCAGCTGAGTAGGCAATGGACTGGATTAGAGAAAGACTTGAAACAAGGTGCCCCATATTGTTTTCAATTCTACATCCATATTATTTTCTACTCCAAATACAGATCTATATTCACAAAATCTCAAAATTGGCACCTGAGAGTCTTTCTATTAAAAGTCTGAATAAAGATTTTCCATACAATATACCCATCTAGTAGTCCACTAGATTTTGTTTGAAAACCTCCAGTGAAGGAGGACAACTCCCACTAGCTCCCAAGGCAGTTTGTAGTCTACCTCTGGAGAGCATGAATTATTCAGAAGTTTTTTCTTTTGTTTTTCTTTTTTCTGATATCACACCTAAATGGGCCTCCTTGTAATTTCCACCTATTTCTCCTAGCTCACTCAGACCTCTGGGGCCATGCAAAACATGAAGGGAGGATAAGAGGAAGGGAAGGAAATAAGCATTTATTAAGCACCCACCATGTACGAGGCACTACACTAAGAACTTAACAAATATCTCCTTTGCTCATCAAGCCATACTCCTTCCAGACTACCAACTTTTCTCTCTTCCCATCCCACACTACCCATAGCAGAGAACCCTCCAGCTGAGTCTGTTCCTTTCTTGTCTGGCTCACATCCAACATGGAGCAGGAGTGTCAAAATCACGAGGCTTTCTCATGATTCCTGGTGGTTTTTGTCATTGGGAGGGGAGACAAAAGGTTCTTTAAGGGTCAGATAATTTTAGAACATCAGAGGCTGGCTGTTTGTTCCACTTTTCAACCAATAGAACTCATGTGAGCCTGTTACATTCACCACATTGCAAAGAGCCCTAACAGTTCCTGTCCCTGGACTTTGGCAGCAAAGCCAAGGAACTGCCTCTCACAGAGGAACTGGATTCATTCTTCCCCTCCCACTCCTGGAACCTCAAGCATCCCTACAATACTTGACTTACAGGGACAGTATGACCTTGCTAATCCCCTTCTGCAGATAGGATCTTTGGTAGAGCATTGCTGAGCTTAATTTTGCAGAATTTTCTTTCCTAAGATTGGCTTCCCTCTTTTCTTAGATGATTGATCACTTCCAACTTCAAAGTAGACAGCATTTTGTTCTTGCTAGCTATATTTTATTTTCTGAAGGAAAAGGGAAGAAAGAGTTTTCTCTTATACTCTTCAATGTCTTAGCAGTTCCATTGTAGTCATCATAGGACAATTTCTAAGTTTTCTGGGACCATGCATTACTTCTCTAGAGATTCCAGTTTGGAATAATCAGCCTAAACTATCTCAGAAAGCAGACTAGAGATTAAATACTTCAATTTCTCAAAGGATCTTAGATCTGCTCAAGTATACAGATGAATGCAGATATTCATGAGTATGAGAATTCAACTCTGGTTTACACATTCTTTGAAGACAATGAAGACACTTTCCAATTGGAAAGTATCACAGATAAGAGCTCATCTTATTTTGCCTTTAGATCTTTTCCCTTTGAAGTCAGATTCTTCTATTCTCTTTGGTATTTCATTAACACAAGAATTTACATGGTCCCCATAAGTTTTCACAGCTAAATATGACATTTGACCCTGGAAACAATGAAGTTGATGGGAGCCATTCCTATGGGGAGAAAAGGCAAAACATTTCAAGAACTTAATATAGCATTTCATTTTATTAACAACTAATGGGTTGTATTTTTTTCCCTAAAGAGAAGTTAATACTGTCATTTTTATTTTTTTCAAGAGGATGGTGTCTGAGTACTCCTTCCTCATCTTTAAGAATCTTGTGTTCTTTAAAACTCTCTGTTCAGCAAAATCCAAAAGCAAGAGATAAAAAGAGAAATTCCATTGAAAATAATTGTTGATATTATAAAATATTTGGGGATCCGTCTGCCAAGGGAAAGTCAAAACTACAAAACACTTTCCATGCAAATAAAGTCAGATCCAAATAATTAGAAAAGTATCAAGTGCTCTTGGATAGGTCGAGCAAATATAATAAAGATGACAATATTCCCTAAACTAATTATTTATTTAGTGCTATACCAATCATACTCCCAAGAAAGTATTTTACTGACCTTAAAAAAATAACAACAAAATTAATCTGAAAGAACTAAAGGTCAAGAATTTCAAGGGAATTAATGAAAACAAAATCAAAGGAAGGTGGCCTAGCTGTACCTGATCTAAAACTATATTATAAAGCAGCAATCACCAAAACCATTTGGTATTGGCTAAGAAATAGACTAGTTGATCAGTAGAATAGATTAAGCTAATAGGACAAAATAGTCAATAACCAAAGCAATCTAGCATTTGACAAGCCCAAAGACCCCATCTTTGGGGATAAGAATTCACTATTTGACCAAAACTGCTGGGAAAATTGAAAAACTAGTATGGTAGAAACTAGGCATTGACCCACACCTAACACTGTATACCAAGATAAGGTCAAAATGGGTTTATGATCTAGGCATAAAGAATGAAATTATAAGTAAATTAGAAGAATATAGGATAGTTTACCTCTCAAACTTGTGGAGGAGGAAGGAATTTGTGACCAAAGAAGAACTAGAGATCATTGTTGATCACAAAATAGATAATTCTGATTATATTAAGCTAAAAAGTTTTTGTACAAACAAAACTAATGTAGACAAGATTAAAAGGAAAGCAATAAACTGGGCAAACATTTTTACATTCAAACATTCTGATAAAGGCCTCATTTCCAAATAGAGAATTGACTCAAATTTATAAGAATTCAAGCCATTTTCCAAATGATAAATGGTCAAAGGATACGAACAGACAATTTTCAGATGATGAAATTGAAACCATTTCTAGTCATATGAAAAGGTGTTCCAAATCTCTATTGATCAGAGAAATGCAAATTAAGACAACTCTGAGATACCACTACACAATTCTCAAACTGACAAAGATGACAGGAAAAGATAATGACGAATGTTGGAGGGGATGTGGAAAACTGGGACACTGATACATTATTGGCAGAGTTGTGAACGGATTCAACCATTCTGGAGAGTGATTTGGAACTGTACTCAAAAAGTTATCAAACTGTGCATACCCTTTGACTCATCAGTGCTACTACTGGGCTTATACCCCAAAGAGATCTTAAAGGAGGGAAAAAGACCCATGTGTACAGAAATGTTTGTGGTCAGGAACTGGAAACTGAATGGAGGCCCATCAGTTGGAGAATGGCTGAATATATTATGTTATATGAATGTTATGGAATATTATTATTCTGTACGAAATGACCAGCAGGATGATTTCAGAGAGGCTCAGATGAATTAATGCTGAGTGAAATGAGCAGAAACAGGAGATCATTATACATGGCAACAACAAGAATAAATGATGATCAAGTCTGATGGACGTGGCTCTCTTCAACAATGTGATGATTCAAACCAGTTCCAATTGTTCAGTAATGAAGAGAGTCATCTACATCCAGAGAGAGGCTATGGGAACTGAATGTGGACAACATAGCATTTTAACTCTTTCTGTTGTTGTTTGCTTGCATTTTTGTTTTCTTCCTCAGGTGTTTTTTTTTTTTTTTCCTTCTTGATCCAACTTTTCTTGTGCAGCAAGATAATTGTATAAATATGTATGCATATATTGGATTTAACATATAATTTAACATATTTAATATGTATTGGACTACCTTCCATCTGGGGAGGGGGTGGGGAGAAAGGAGGGGAAAATTTGGAACAGAAGATTTTGCAAGGGTCAATATTGAAAAATTACCCATGCATATGTTTTGTAAATAAAAAGCTATTAAAAAAACACCTCTGTTCAGATGCTACTTTTTACATGAGAACTTTCCCAATATCCCCAACTGCTAGTGTGCAAAAGTACTTTTTATTTATTTTTATACATGTTCCATGTACTTATGTATATGTCTCCCCAAAAAGAATTCTTTGAAGGCAGGAATTATAACATTTTGCCTTTGCAATCCCAAGGCCTAGCATGGTTCTTCACACATAATAGGTACTTAATGAATGCTAATGAATTGATTGATTAGTTGCACAGAGATCACATTCCCTAGTTTCCTTCCTAATTCCACTCCTTTGATTTCTCATTGTCTTTCCATCTCCTTACTATGGGTGTTCCCCACAAAGATCAGTCTTAGGTCCTTTTGTCTTTTATCTCTACATTTACTCCTTCAAAAATTTTAGTTATTCTTTACAAAAATAACTCCAAAATCTACCTTTCAGATTTAGTCTTTATTAAGAATTATGGACCAGCTTCTTCAACTACCCAACTACCTGACTGAGTGTCCCACAGCCACCCAAACTTCAGCATGTCCAAAGTAAGCTTACTATATTATTTCCCCTAAACTCATTCCCTCTGAATTCAGCATTTTGGCCTATGGCACTATTATCTGGATATAAGCAATGAGAGAGAAGGAAGGATCAAAGGTTACTTTAAAGTCACAATCAGTTACAAGCTCTTATCCATCACATCTTCAAAACATTTCTCAGCTCATCCTTTCTTCTCTATTCCCACAAATACAACTCTAGTATGGGTACCATCCGCCTAGATGATTGCAATAGGTCCTTCCTGTTTCCATTCTATCTTTGATATTGCCTTCAGACTTTTTTTTTTAACTTCAGATTGATTTTTTTCATTATACTTGACTATGTGCAGCTAGGTAGCACAGTGGATAGAATTCTGGGCTTGAAGTCAGGAATTTTCATCTTCCACTTAATAGTTGTGTGATCCTGAGCATGTCACTTAACTGTTGAACTCTATTTTCCCAGGAAGAGTCAAACATGATTGACCAACAACAACAAATACTTGACTTTGTCTCTTCTCTACTATAAAATTTTCAATGGATCCATATTGTCTATTGATAATGTTCAAATTTTTCTATTTTTCAATCTGACTCTGCTGCACATTTCAAGCCTAATCTCATATTATTCCTTTCCACACATCCTTCTTGTTGTCATTTTTTAGTCTCCATGACCTCATTTGGGTTTTCTTAGCAGTGATACTGGAATGTTTGCCATTTCCATCTTCAGCTCAGAAAACTGAGGCAACAGTATTAAGTGTCTTGCCCAGGGTCACACAGCTAGTAAGTGTCTGAGGCCAGATCTGAACTCTAGAAAATGAATTTTTTCTGACTCTAGGTGTGGTACTCTATCCACTTTATACCCTGACCACACATTTTACATTCAGCTAATTCAGGAGTATGCTAGTAAATATTTAACAACCAACTTTCTGGTAAGAAAAACATATCCAACACACTTTTAAATTTAATTTGTACTATTAACATTTTCTCCATAGTTTTTTAAGTCTATGAAACCAACAAAACAATAAATCAAGTCATGATATATAACATTTGCTGGTTTTAGAAGTGCAAACATTGAAATCCCTCTGGCTTTAAGTAGTTATTCATTCATTTTTCCTTTTCAAATCCTGACCGTATGGTTCACCACAACCATCAGCTCCCTATTTATTGTTCCTATGATAAAATATAAACTCTTTTGTATAACTTTTAGAACCTTTCACAACCTGACCCCAACCAATATTTCCTGCCTCCTTTGACAATCTTCCCCTTCCAGAACCTCTGACCCAACTGGTATTCGCTCTCAGGGGCAGAACTCCATCTCTTATCTTTGGGCCTTACCCTGGGTTTTCCCCATCTTGAAATGCTCTTTTTCCTAACATCCACCTCATAGGATCCCTCACTCCCTTCAAGACACAACTCATGCAAGAAGAAATAGACAACAAAACTGTAATAGTGGGAGATCTCAACCTTGCACTCTCAGAATTAGACAAATCAAACCACAAAACAAATAAGAAAGAAATTAAAGAAGTAAATAGAATATTAGAAAAATTAGGTATGTTAGATCTTTGGAGAAAATTGAATGGAGATAGAAAGGAATATACTTTCTTCTCAGCAGTTCATGGAACCTATTCAAAAATTGACCATATATTAGGACATAAAGACCTCAAAATTAAATGCAAGGAAGCAGAAATAGTAAATGCTTTCTTTTCAGATCATGATGCAATAAAAACTGCATTCAACAAAAAGTTAGGGGGAAACAGACCAAAAAGTAATTGGAAACTAAACAATCTCATCTTAAAGAATGATTGGGTGAAGCAGCAAATTATAGATACAATTAATAATTTCACTCAAGATAATGACAATGATGAGACGTCATACCAAAATTTGTGGGATGCAGCCAAAGTGGTAATAAGAGGGAATTTTATATCCTTAGAGGCTTATTTGAATAAAACAGAGAAAGAAAAGATTAATGAATTGGGCTTGCAACTAAAAAAACTAAAAAAAGACCAAATTAAAAACCCCCAATCAAATACTAAATTGGAAATTCTAAAATTAAAAGGAGAAATTAAAAATATTGAAAGTAAAAAAACTATTGAACTAATTAATAAAACTAAGAGTTGGTTCTATGAAAAAGCCAATAAAATAGATAAGCCTTTGGTAAATCTGATTAGAAAAAGGAGGGAGGAAAATGAAATTAGTAGTCTTAAAAATGAAAAGGGAGAACTTTCCACCAATGAAGAGGAAATTAGAGAAATAATAAGGAGTTATTTTGCTCAACTTTATGCCAACAAATTTGATAACCTAAGTGAAATGGATGACTACCTTCAAGACACAACTCAGACCAGCATTTACTCGAAGTCCTTCCTGAATCCACTCCCAACTCTTCATTCACTTTTCCCCCAATCATCTTATAATTAGATGGCATGGGAGATAAAGCACTAGACCTTTAGTCAAAGAGACCTAAATCCACAGATGGCTTTAGAATTTAACTAGCTGTGTGACCTTGATGAAAATCACAAACTGTAACTGCCTGTTATTTATTAAAGAGAAATCATAATAATACTTATCTCCCAGTATTGTTGTAAGGATCAAATTAGATAATATTTGTAAAGAACTTAGCACATAGTAGGAGCTTTAAAATCCTTATTTCCTTCTTTGTATTTATTTTAACATATATATGTACATATATAAAATAGCATAATAACATATATAACAGTGCTGTATGTGTATATGCATCTGTGTATATGCATATATGTAGATATATGCATGTATCTTTATATCTACATAAATACATATACACAGATGCACATATACATAGGTGTGTATACATATATATATATATATATATTCTGTATAACATGCATGCTCTCATCCCTAATTAGAATGTAAGCTCCTTGAAATTTGAGATTAATTTATGTTTTGTCCTTGTCCCCTCAACACCTAGGACAGTATCTGATATATAATAGACTCTTAATAAATGTTTATTGATTGATTGGTTAAGTCTCTGGATTCAACCTGCCTCATCCTGGCTCTATGCCTTCAATCTGTGTGTTCTCTTTACAAGGAACTGCTATTCTGGGAAAAGAACTGAATTTGGAAGCAAAGAGACATAGAATCAAATTTAAACATGAATTTGAATCTTGCTTCTAAGGTATATGGTCATGCACAGATTATTTCACCTTTGTGAGCCTGTTTCTTTTTAATTTTTTTTTACTTGCCATTCTTTCCTTCCCCTTCTTTACCTTTCCACCCAACCTTTAAAGCCTAACTCAATGCTACTTCTTCAGGCGGTCTCCCCTGATTTTCACTTTGACCTCATAAAGTACTTTGTTCTATACAGTTTTATATGGTATCTATCATGTAATATTGTGAATTAGTATTGTCTGCCTTTGTATATTTAAGAACTATTAGATTATAAGAAGTAAAATGGAAAGATCACTGGCTCCAGAGTCAGAGGATATGGGTTCAAATTCTACCTCTGTCATTTATTGCCTACGTGACCTCAGACAATTACTTAACCTCCCTATTCGCAAAATAAGCAGTCTGACTAGGTCTTGATAGCTCTAGAGCTATGATTCTAAATTTTTTGAGCAGGGGTCCTCAAACTTTTTAAATAGGAGGCCAGTTCACTGTCCCTCAGACTATTGGAGGGCTGGACTATAGTAAAAACAAAACTTTGTTTTGTGGTCCTTTAAATAAAGAAACTTCATAGCCCTGGGTGAGGGGAATAAATGTTCTCAGCTGCTGCATCTGGCCCTCGGGCCGTAGTTTGAGGACCCCTGTTTTTTAGGAAAAGGGAAGTAAAAGAAATAGAAGGAATTAGGACAGACCATGAGGAAACAAAACTATCCCTTTTGTAGATTTTGTGATGGTATGCTTAGAGAATCCAGGAGATTCTCTAATGGAGAATTAGTTGAAATTATTATCAACTTTAGTCAAGTAGCAGGATACAAAATAAACCCTCACAAATCAATACCAACAGAACCAAGCAATAAGAGATAAAAAGAGAAATTCCATTTAGAGTAACTATAAACCATATAAAATACTTGGGAGTCTGCCTGCCAAGACAAACTATATGAACACAACTAAATTCCTTGAGGGTAATCATTCACTTACCTAAAAAACTCTCTATCTTAAGAGTTTACTTAGACCGGGGCTTTACTCAGTAGATATTCAGTAAATGTTGTTGTTTTCTACTGTTGTATGTATGTATACTCATTTTCTGATGTTGTTTCTCCTTTATTCTTGAAGAGGACCATGACATTAGGAAGGTGATGCTATGATGTGCAAATGAATTTGATTTAAGTGAGGGAGGGCTGGGCAAGGTCATCTGCCTCATTTTCCCCTCCAGAGTCACATGGGTCCAGTGGCCTGATAAAGACCAAGATGACTGGACATAGGTATGGGTCTGGATGATGTGGGAGCACTTGGGCTTTTTAAGCTAAAATCTTTAATAGTCTTGGTTTGATTGAGGCAACACCTGTTCAATGATTAAGGCTAGGTAAGAAAGAAATGAGCTAAAGAATGGCCATATACATGCTAGAGAGGGATATGGCCAACCACCCTAGAATATTTGCCAAGAAAAGCCCAAATGGGGTCATGAAAAGTCAAACATGAACTAACCAACAATATATACATGCACACATATGCATATGAATATAATGAATATACATAATATGTATATGTGTATATATAAGCAAACATATGCATTGTGTTTACATGGTTGCTTATATCTATGTATGTATGCATGTTTCTATGTATAAATACATATATTGTGCATATGTGTGAACTATGACCTGAAAGTGACTTAATTCCGGCTAATAAGAGGTCTTATGTTTTTAAAACTCTTTGAATTATGTCCAGATACTAGTTTAACTACTTAGGGAGATACTTAACATTTAGGTTGTGAAGTAATCCTAGATTTGAAGTTCTAATCTTATCTCTGACACTTACCCTGATATTTTGCTATGGGCAAATCACTTAACCTGTCTGTGACCTCCTCCAATATGATCATCTGTAAAATGGGACTTATAATGCTAATATCACCTACCTTCAAGAATTGTTGTGAAGAAAGCATTCTGCGAAATGTTATAGAAGCATGAGCTATCATTATTATTTATAGCCTCAGCTCAAATGAGATAATGGAGGTAAAGCATTTTGCAAACCTTAAAGCACTATATAAATGTCAGCTATTATTATCTACTATGTGCTGGATGATGGCAAATTTTATTATTATTTCCAATTAAGTAATGGAGAAACTGGGGTGACGAGAGGAAAAATGACTTGGAAAGTCAATAACAATGATGGCAATAAAATGCCTAATTCATAAGTATCCGATGGCAAACCATTCCAGTATCTTTGCCAAGAAAACCCCAAGTGGGGTCACAAAGAGTTAGACATAACTAAAAAATAACTGAACCACAACCCAATTAGAAGGCACGCGTGCCTCATTTTTCACAATACCCTTAAGCCCATATATTCCTGTTCCCTCCTTGACTTTGGTTCATTTATCGTCCTGTCCTCTCACACAATTTCATTCTCTCCTTTTGGGGCTTTCCTCATCCTACAAAAACTCGGGTCTGCCTTTTCCTTTTAACACACACACACACACACACACACACACACACACACACACCACAACATTTTCCTTGATCCTGCTATCCTTTCAAACTATCATTCTATATTTCTCTGTCCATACACTGGCAAATTACTAGAAATGTTCATTAATATGTCCTCACCACCACCACTTCATAGTCCATTACAATTTGGGGTACCCACCACTCTACTAAAAGAGCTTTCAACAGAGTCACTAATGAGCGCTTTAGTTGCCACATATTTTTTCCATTTGCATCCCCTGATTTTGGTGGCATAGAAGCCTGGGAACCACCCTTCCTTTTTGAAACCTTTCAGTTCTTCAGCTTCCATGACATACTATTCTTATTCTTCTCCTCTTATGTCTCTGAGTACTCCTCTCTTTCTTTTACTGACACTTCTTCTTGTCCCTTAAATATGGATTTCCCCCAGAGTTCTGATATATGCACTTCTCTGCAAAACCTACACTTTCCCTTGATAGCTTCACTCTTTTTAAAACTATCCTCTCTATACAGTATAGTACTAAATTTATATCTCCATCCTCAACCTCTGCTCACATTTCCAATTCCATTTTCTAATAATCCATCTGTCCTCTCAATATGTCCACTTGGTTAGCCCATGAGCACCTCAGGATCAAAATGCAAAAGAAAAAAAAAACAAACTCTGAATATCAAAATCCACATTAAACTTTCTTCCAACAGCAGGTAACTAGGTGACACAGTCTATCAAGCAATGGAGCTGGAGTCAGGAAGAACTGAGATTGACTGCAACATAGTTGTGTTATGTGATCCTGGGCAAATAATTTAACTTCTGTTGGCCTTATTTTTTCTTGTCTGGAAAATGGTTATAATTAATAGCCCCTACCTTCCAAGTTTGTTGTGAGGATAAAATAAGATAATATTTGTAAAGTGTTTTGCAAATCTTAAAGCACTATATAAATGCTACCCCCCCCCAAAAAAGTTTTTTCAGTGCTTTCTCCATTTCTGTAAGTAGCACAGCCATATTCTCAGTCACTGAGACATATAACCTTAGAACTATCTTTGATTCTTTCCTCTCCCCCATACAATATGATTAATTACCAGATCCTGTAATTTCTGTATCCTCAAGATCTTTCATATCCCATCTCTACTTTTCACACTATCCAAGGTTAGGCCATCATCATCCTGGCCCCAACTATTGTAAAAGTCTCAGAATTGCTTCAAGTCCAGAGACATAAGTTTGGTAGAAGATGATTGGATTTTTGATGGAAGTGATTTAACATACATACAAGTGACATACATACAAGTAACATACATATAACATACATATATGTAGTAACATACATATAGGTATACATATGTGTATGTACATATATGTATGTAGTAACATACATATAACTTGTCATGTAACATGCATACATACATATGTATATATACATAGTGACTGTATAAGTCACTCAGTGACTTACACCACTGAAGTCTTAAATGAGGTAAGTTTATCAAATACTTTATAAGTAGTAAAATATTACCTCAGATGCTTGCTTTCTGTAACCAGAAGCAAATTACCCTCTCAGAAGTTCAGTTTCTTCTTCCATATGATAAAAAGAAAATTATTTGTCCTAATTACCTATTTATGAGGAAAGTGCTTTCAACACTTTGAAATGCTATATGAATTTGAGTTATTCCCATATAAATGTTAGCCATTGTTATTCAATCTCTTCCCTCTCTAGTTCATTTTCCACAGGACTGCCCAGATAATCTTACTAATGTACTTCTATGGTTCTATCACCTTTATTAAAAAACTTTAAAGCCTTATCACTAACAAACAGGTAAGTATAAACTCCTGCTTCTGGCATTCTATAATCTAGCTCCAACCTATCTGTCAAATCTTGTCTCATACTATGTCCCTTCACATGTTTTAGCTAAATTGGATTATTCTTTGGCACCTTCTCTTTCTGCCCTCACCCTCCTGATTTCTTTTATCATGTCCTCTCCCATACCATGCCTTGAATTGACATCTATTGATGTCCTTATCTTTCTTCATAATCAACTCAAGTGCTACCTCTCTCATGAAGCCTTGTTTGATTCTTCCCTGAAAGTTAAAATTAAAAGCAACATGGCACATGATAAGAGCACTGACTCTCAGATCAGAAAAATTAGGTTCTAACCCTGCCTTATCTCTGTGACTGTAGGATGTCATTTAAAGTCCTTGGGACTCCTTTTCTTTAAAATGAGAGGATTAAGTTAGATGGCTTCTGAGGTCCCTTCTTGTTCCAGTTTAATTAACTAATTAATAATTAGCTGATTATTGACTTCAAATAAGTCAGAAAGCACAGTTATATACTTATTAAAGCTGTCATGGAAGATTTCTTGCTCAAGGTCCAAATGGAAGGAAGATTCCCTAATGATGGTAACATACTGCATATGTGATTAATAGAGTATTGATTATATTGTGCCTTAGAAGATTACAAGGTCTCTTCAATGAAATCCATGATTATTCAGAAGAGATCAGTGTAACACTCCTCATGGAGGGGGAAGAAATAGACTAATGATAATAATGACATTGAAGATGATGATGTTGGTAGTGGTGATGATGATGATAACTTACATTATTAACTTTTAAAGGATTGTGTGGAGTTTCCTTGAAAATATTCTGTGAGATAAATAAAATGACTCTTCAGACTATAACATTATATCACTAGTCCATGGGACTAGTTCCCTAATACATACATCTGGAATAGACACTAAAGAAGGATAATGAATTGGACCTAGAATTGAAAATGAGGAAAAAAGGAAGTGGATTACATTTGGGGAAACTGTGAATTTGGAAAATATAGGAATCTATATTTTAGCATAAATATTGTCTTGACGATGTTCAGACCCACATAGCTTAAGAGCTCCTCAAAGTGGACATTCCCAGACCCTGAAATATTGGTAGCCAAGATGAGGGAGTTCTTGCAGAAGTACACAGCCTTCACTGACATATACTTTCCCACTTGGCAAAAATGAGGAGTTCCTGGACAATGTTTCCATACTCCAATCTTTTTCGTAAAGCAGGAAGGGTTTTGATTATTTCCTAGAATGGAAGGAAGTAGTATATGGGACAGTACAGCCAAGAATGGAAGATTTTTTGGCTAGTATCAGTCTTGGGCATTGCCTTGTTAGTAACCTTATATTCAATAGTTTGGAGACCTTACCTTCTAGACAGATGAGGCATTACTGAGCAAGACTCTTCCATATAGCCCCTGTGAGCAGTCACAGTAAAGTCCAAGGGATGAAGATTTTGTCACCTATTACTATTATGGTGAGTTTTTCAGATAGGGTAGGTCTGATGGAAGGAGCTCATTTGATTAGTATCCTTAAAATGATTGCTTTCTTGAAGGAATCTAAACACACACACATAAAAAAGAGGAACTCAAAGAAATGTTAAAGAGTTGATCTGCTGACAATCCTAAATTCAATTTCTTTTTGAGCAGAATTTGTGTCATTTAAGTTTTTTTTTTTTTTTTTTTTTTTATGTTCCTAGGAGTACTTTATACCCCATGGTGTTTCTGTTGAGTAAGATAAACCCACTATGCATTTGTGTCTTAGAATGTCTAAGTAGTAGGTGGACAGTTACCAATAATTGAGGGAAACTATCAATGAGCTATAGGTAAGATATATTCGAAGATATTACTAGAGTAAATTCTGGGTGAGAACAAGTTAAAAAGAAGAAAAATCCTTTGGGATAAGATTCCAAGATAAGACTTGTCTCTGGATGCCTAGATTCTTTAGAAGTTGAGAGAAATTGGGCTAAACTATAGTTTGTGCATGGAAGATTCAAGAAGATTGCCACATATTTCTAATATTCTCAAGAAGTGCCATAAGGATGTCACAGAGACACTAAATACCTGGAGGTGCGTCCTATTAGATAATAAAAAATGAACAGACAAAATGTACTGTTGTTGTTCAGTTCTGTCTGACTCTTGGTGACCCCATGGGCCATAGCACTCCAATATTGTCCATGGGCATTTCTTGGCAAAGATTATGAATTGCTTTGTCATTTCCTTCTCCAGTGGATTAAGTGGAACAGAGGTTAATTGATTTCACACAGTTAGTAAGAATCTAACACCAGATTTCACTTCAGTCCTTTATTCTCTGAGCCACTTAGCTACTGTTCCACAAAACCTAAAAAAATAAAATAAAATAAAAAACCAAGTCCAAAAAACAAAGGAAAGCCTCCAGAACAGTGGATGGGTATCCTGTAGAATCTAAAAAAGAATATGGACATGAATCATATAACCAGAGAAGACATGGATAAATTGTGATTTGTATTATTGGGAGGATATCTATGTTAATTTCATTCATTACAGATCTATTAAAATACAAAAAAAAAAAATGAAGGAGAAAATGAATATTCACAACCAAATATAAGTGAAGCTTAAATAATCTGAACTAAAATGTTTGGAAGATCATCAGTACACATATGTATATATACACATATATGTGTGTATTCATACATACATGTATACATATATGCATATATACATACTATGCACACATATACATCTAGAAATACATATATCAGGTGTCCCTTTTGTGCCTCTACTATTAACTAGCAGAGTTCCTATATATAGGAAATATAAGTTATTTCCTCATAATAGAATTTTATGCTCCCAAAGATAAGTCTTTTGTTAATGAGAAAAGAAATATTATGAATTCTCTTTTAGCACTTGGAATGCTTTATTCCAACAATGCAGACCCAAGTGAAGGCAAGGTTCTACCTCATAAGTATATAAAGAATTAAAGGACAATTTTAGTTTTCATTTGAATTTTCTTTGAATTAGGCATCATAATGTGGTGACAATTAAAACTCTCTTGTTCACATAGGGAAATGAGCCCATGAACAAGAGAAGCAAGAAAGTAAAAACCTTGCAGACCAAGAAATGAAATATGAAATTTTAAACTAGAGTCACATCTGGCTTTTTCATTGATTCATTAGGTGAGCAGGACATATCTATCCTTCATTTTCTCTACCTCTTATCTCTTCATGGGACTAATGCAGGGCTGAACACCAGTATCAATAAACCAATAAATTTTCACCAAGTCTCTACAGTATACCAACCACTGTGTCATGTTCTGTATGAAATAGAAGTAATGGCTTGTACTTAGAGTCAAAAGACCCAGATTTAAGTTATAACCTTACCACTTGGTAGCTATGTGACCTCAGGAAACTTCTCCAAGTCCCCGTTTCCTCATCTGTAAAAGAGAGACAGAGAACTGGAGGATTCCAAATGGTCCCCTAGTATGAGCCATACCCCAAATGAATCACCATCATAATAAGCCATACAAGTGATCATTCAGCTCTGCTTGAAGATTTCTAAGGAGAGGTAAACTCACCTCTCAAGGAAGTCCATTCTACTTTTAGACAGCTCTTACTCTAATTATTAGAACATTTTTCCTGACATTAAACCTCCAATGGCCTTTTTGCAGCTACTCACTCACTGTTTCTGGTTCTCCCCAAAAAGACAATCAAATTCCTTCTCCATACAACAGCCCTTTCCATTCTCATACAAGACGTACAACCTGTACCAGTAGGTTGTTGGGAAGAACAAAAAAAAAAAAAAAAAAAGGTAATATATGTAAAAGTCTTGTATCATCATAAACAACTAAATAAGTTGTTGCTATGAGACCCAATCCCTGCCATCAACAAGATGGTAGTTTAATGAGACATCCACATGATATATGGCAGCTGTGTGATGGGTGCTAGGATGAATAGCATTAAGTAATACATGTTACAGATATAATTTGCTTTTGTCATCGCCTCCTTGACTGTATGTCAGGCTTGACTCAAGAACCTTGAGGAACTTGGTTATGCAAGGCCTTGTTAATTGCTTGTAGTTCCCCTCAGCAACTATTCCCAATGTATGAGGTGTCTGTGTATGTATGTATGTATATGTTGAGATATGGATTGGAGCACATCCCATTAAGTATGCATAGGGACAGACCTTAACCCACGGGATGTTCCTCAATCCACCTAAACTACCAAATACGTATAGATGCACACAGAAATAAATGTACATAGGATTTCTCCAAAGGGAGTGAGAAACAAGCTAAATTTTGAAGGATAGTCAAAGAAAGGGAAAGAGTCATTCTCTTTCTTTGTGTGTGGAGAACCCAGGGAGAAAGAAATCTCCACCATCCATCATCACCTTTTCTTTTTCTACATTGGCAGATATCTCTGCACCTTGCCTCCACTCCTCCTGACAGTATTTGCACATTAGTAAGTCACAAGAAGCATTTTTATTGGGTCCAGTTTCTGGAATCCTTTTCTCAGCTTTTCACACTGTGTTTCTCTTTCCAGCTCTGTCCGACCCATCTGTGAGAGATTAATTCACTAAACAGCTTATCAAAAGTTTTCTGCTAAAATCTGCACCCCAATAATTCCTGGCATGGCTAAGGATGGGCAGCAATGTGCCTGAATCTGACTGGTAGAAAGAACAGAAATGATCTAGGCCAAAGGTACTGCATTAGGCTCTTCATTAATTGATTCGTGAAAATCATAAATTTATTGGCTTTCTTGTTAATCTATTACTTATAGCTATTAATCGCTAATTAACATAAGAGCAGATGTTGACCCCTCTATTCATCTCCACTAACTCCGGAGCATTGGCTTATAGACACATGCTCTCAGGCAGAAAAAGGCACCTCCACATTGTCTGTTCACAGCATGTTCAAGTCAAATCCAATGGAGCAAAGCTGACAGGAGGGACTAAACACGACCTTTTTATTAATAGGATGCATTTTCAGGAGGTCTCATGCATTCTACAGACTGTAGCTTTTTTAGCTGACACAACATTCCTTTGGGGTTGCTAAGAAGTGAAGCTTCTGATTCCTATTTTGCAGATGAAGAGACTGAGGCTTTATTGGGATGGGAGGGTATTGATTTTGTCTGGAATTTAAGTCTAATGCCTTAGTTGCTAAATGACTCTAGTAACTGAAAGCAAAAACTGATAACCTCCATATTTCCCCTTCTAAGTAACAGGCTTATCAGAAGTATCCCTGGGATTGGATCAGATTCTCTAAAGTGAATGAAGTCCAAATATCAAAAGATAAGTTAATGAAATTCCTTGATTTTAGAAGCTAAACATGGCTGATAATCCCAGGTCTTCTCACTTTCCTGCCCCTTGACAAAATTTTATTGTCCCCTTCTACCAGAGAAATATTCCACCACCTCTCTAATAGGATTGTAGGATCATAGGAAGAGCCCACAGGGATCATCAGATTCAAGGACCAGATTTTATAGGTGAGGTAACTGAGATACTGACAAATTAGTTAACATGTGTAAGATCATAATCATAGACATTTGAACTTGGGTTTTCTGACTAGAAATTTGTGCTCTTTCTACAACATCTCTGTAGCAAAAACTATAGGTGATTCTGAGTATCCCTCCTTCTAGTATTTTTCACTTCATTAAATAGCTGGATTCCTGAAATACTCTGCAGCAACTGAATTTCTGTAATTTGAATCAACAAATGCACAGAGTACCTTTAAAACATATTTAAAGGAACCCTGTAGTGAGTCCTTCTGCAAAGGGAATAATTATCCCCTAATTTATCTTTTCTTGCAAATTTGGATTTTCATATATCAGATTTGTCTGTCTCTGGATTAAGCTGAAGTGGACTAGATTGACACAACACACCTGCCTTCTGCCAAAATGAGCCTGGAGTGTTCAGCTCAGCAGCCCCCTCTGACTGAGCCCAATTAAAAAAAAAATACCTTCCATTGCCTAAGTGATGAAATAAGATTAGCACGCTCCACTTCTGATGTTCTGTACTAAGGGAATTGGAAGAAGCTGATAATGCTAGAGTTGGGCTATTTTGCATTTTCCAGTGACAGACCCTAATGAGCTGACAATGCAGAATACCAGGCTGCTATCTTAGAGGAAAGAAAACAATATGGTGGTCATCCACCATCTTATCATCATAATGACAACCTATAATCTACATACTTCTTACCTTTAATTAATATCCATGGGATATTAAGAGCAAGTGTCCTCATTAGGGGAAAGGGCTAAAGAAGATTGGGAAAGGGCCAAAGAGAGGACAGTTACTACAATTTTCCTAACTTGGCAAACCCCCCCCCAAAAAAAAAATAAAAACAACAGCAACCCAGGTTTCTTTTTTGACTTATTTAAATTTTTGTGACATCAAAACATTTAATGCAGGTAAAGTAAGTAAAGCAGGCAATGGAGCACACATAAACTGCATTTCACATCTCAAAACCTTCCTGAAAACTTGGACATTCTTAACCAGTGACAGTATATGATCAAGGAATATCTATTAGAGTCACTGGACTAACCATTAGCTTTGGCCAACCTTTTGTAAAACAAGTACAGTGTCATTTAATGGGTCCATTACAACTAGCCCACTCCCTGAAGCCTAATGCTTTGCACACATTTGGCTTGTTCGGGGACAGTTACCGTATGCCCAGAGGCAGAGAACATCGTTGCTCCCATCTGACTCCAGAGACTTCAAAATATTTGTTGCTTTCCAGATCTGCCACCTGGTACCAACGCCCCACAGGCACGGATGGCAGATCCAGTCCTCAAGATGTTAGGCCACTCAAACAACACCAGCTCCCATAGTGGACATTTATTCATTTGACCAATATTTTCTCTCTTACAGATTTCTGTTCTTGCCATTGCAATTTTTTCTACTGCTCTTTTCATATTGTCACTGACCGTCTTTAAGATTCCTAAATTAATAATGATGAAGCTCTTTAAGCTGAATCTCCAGTATTTGAGGTTTTTGTTTGGGGGTTTGTTTTGTTTTGTTTTTGATGATTTCAGTTCTCTGTGGCCTGTTTCCCTTCCCGTAGTCCTTTTCCTCATCTTGCTTTCCTTTGCATGCTTTCTTCTCAGATATCCATTGTAATAATTAATGACAAAGCAACTTTTTTAAAAGGCTTGTCAATTAAGCAAAAAAAGAAAGAAATGGCCATTATGTATTGTTGAATTCAGGGTTTGGAATAGAAATAAATTCAAACTTCATTAGCTTTATTTCCCAGAAGAAGAGTCCACAGGGAGGACAGATCTGGAAAGATTCCTCAAGGAACACTCGAGACACCTAGCACATGGCAAAGAACACGAGAGTTTGCTAGATATCACATTGCTAAGCATGACTTGTATAGTTAGAGTCAAGTGACATATTGTCTATCTTCTTCCACATGGCTTAAACATGACCTTGTAGGAAACACATTTCCTTCAAGTATTGCATCACACATTTCTTCAGTAATTCCATGCAGGGGTCATTTTTTCCTAATTGGAAAAGGAGAGAGAGAGCCAAGATGGAGCAGGATTATTCTCCCCTCACCTCAGCTCCCAGCTCTCTAACATTTCAGAATCTTAAGGTCCATAGGACCTGAGGCTACCTGATTAGCAGTGGTAAGTGTGGTCCTGTAGCATCCATTTGGGGGAAAACCAGGAACTTGAGCTCACAACTTTCCATTCAGAAGGTCAAAGAATGGTTAAATAGAAAAGACCTTAGAGAATAAAGGTGTACTAAGGATCCTTCACCCTTCCCAGATTAGCAGTGGATTGACTAGTTTTGTCAATCTACCAAGATCTTCCTGATTAGGCAATGAATGGAAAGTCCCTTTACATCCATAATACTTATACTTCTCTACTAATCAATTAAATGCCTGAAATATAGCTATTAGCATTGAGCTTTCTGTCTGGTTTAGGTAACCATGTCATATGAACATGACAAACAAAAGTCAGGTCAGGGATTGTGAGACTGATGAATTAAAATATTTCCTCACTGGATGTTTGCAGAAGCCATTTTCCTTTCACAAGCTCACAAATAAATAAATACCTTGATTAACTATAGAATATCAGAGTTGAAAAGGATCTTAGAGATCACCTAGTCCACTTTACTTATACAAAATGAAGGAAAGTGATTTGTTAGACCATACAGCTAGTTGATGGTAGAGCCTAGAAGAGAATCTTTTCTCTCCAGTTCTTCCCAACTCTCTCTCTAGAGTCCTTTCTACACTATCATTTTCTCCATTAGATCATGAGCTCCTGTCTTTTGCTTTTTTTTGTATCTTTAGCACTTAGCACAGGACTTGGCACATAGTAGGTGCTTAATAACTACAGGATGTCCATAATATAGTATTTTCTGACTAATTAGCAGTTTACTAAGATCACACACAAGATAAGAAGTAGAAAGGATTGACTTTTTATTCCAACATCCTAAAATGCAATAGTCTACTTTCTTACCTTAGCAAATATAGTATACTAAATAGAATGTAATCTTCTCATTCAAATTCATAACCATTAATTATTACTACAACAATAATAACAGTAACAATAATATGTATATATATATATATATTGCTTCAAGATTTTCAAACAAAAACAGTAACAATTATATATATACATATATTATATATATATATTGCTCCAAGATTTCCAAAGTACCTTCTTCATAATAGCTAATATGTATACAGTACCAGACACTGTGTTAAGCACTTTACAATAATCATCTCACTTGATCTACATAACAACCTTGGGGTATAGGTGCTATTGTTATCCTCATTGTGCAAATGAGAAAATTGAGTCAGAGTGAGTTTAAATGACTTATTAGGATTGGAAGCTACATTTGAATTCAGTTCATACTGCCTTCAGGCCCAGCACTTCACGTGTGCATGTATGTGCTGTTGTAGCAACTCTTCCAAGAGAAAAGGCAATATCCTGAAGGGCAGGACCTGTTTCCTTTTTATTCTTATATCCCCACTGCTTGCCATAAAGTAAGACTTAGAAAACTTCTGTTCCTTTATTTTTGCAATAAATGTTTAATATTAAAATAAATATTTTATTTCATTTAATTTAACCTGAGCTCACTTGCCTCTTGGATACTTACAGAGATTTCTATAGAGCCTAGCACCTTGTCTTTTTACAGTTCTGGAGAAAAGAACTATGTAAATAAGTGAGGTATCATTAATATAAGTGTTTAACATTCTTTCTTCCTTTTCTTGTGTTTACTAACTCATCATCATTCTTAGAAGGGTACCCCCTAAGGCTTTTATTGTTGTTGAATTATTAGAATTACAGAATCAGAAGGTATCCCCAAAGAGTATTTTTAGGATCTAGTTAAATCCCATCAAGTGAAGAAACTGATGCTCATAGAATTAAATTGACTTGCCTAAGGTCTCACCAGTTCCACATCTTCCTTCTCATTAGGCTACACTCAACTGACCTTGGTTATGGTTCTGGAGGCATAGTGAATGACTTATTGTTATTAAAACTGTAAAACCCTGTTGCTTTTTCACATTATTGCCCACAGTCTAATGTGGCACCTTTATGAAAAGGTGTCACTTGCTTCTGTTTTTGATTAGAACACTTGATTAGAAATACTAGCCCTTACCTTCCAAGGTTCTTGTGAAATTAAACGTGATAATATTTGCATGGTGCCTAGAATGTAGTAGGTGCATAATAAATGCTTGCTTGCTTCCTCTCTACCGTCCAGCAATTTGTGTCATAATCGAGTTAATGCATAAAAAGTATGATTCTTCTTGTCTGAAATGGACTTTACATCACTTTAGGGATCTTTTTATCTCTGAGGCATAAGAGGGTTAAGGCAAGGCAGGGAAAAGGACAATGACCTTAAAATCCCAGATTTTGTTTTTGTTGTCCAACTCCTTATGATCCCATTTGGAGTTTTCTTGGCAGAGATACCAAGTGGTTTTCCATTTCCTTCTCCAGCTCATTTTACAGATGAGGAAACTGAGGCAGAGTTAAATGACTTCGTCAGCTAATAAGTATCTGAGACTGGATTTGAACTCAGATTTTCTTGACTCTATGCCTGGCTCTATCCACTGCACCACCCAGATGCCCTACACTCCCAGGACCTGGGCTCAATCAGAATTTGCCATAGAATAGTGATCAAAAGACTTGGTTACAAATATCAGCTCTGAGACTTACTACCTATACAACATTGAATGCATCATTTGATTACTGTGACCCCCAATTTTATCATTTGTAAAAATGGGAAAGTTAGACTAAAAGACCTCTGGGGGTCCCTCCAACTCAAGAACTGCAACCCTATCATTCCACACAGTTCATACTCAAATATTTGTGACTCTGGGCAAGTCATTTTACTGTCTGTGTTTCTGGAAATTACATCATTGAGTGCTGATGACCTCTAAGCTATATATCCACAACCCTGCTTCAATAGAATAACTGTGACCACTTTTCTGGCTTTGACCCACTGTTTCATCTTAACCTCTATCTAGCTTCATTATGATCCCTGGCTTCTGAGCATCCTCTTAATCTCAATGATTCTCAATCTATTCTAAATCTACCTCTGTGGAGTTCTGGGACCCCAGCTAAAGACTATTTCTGACTCAGAATTCCCCCTTTCCCCTCTCTATTTTTTAAATTCAGATATTCCTTTAACTTTAAGGGGATCTATAACTCATCCATTTTGACATGACTCTCATTTCCCACACCACTGTTGCCAGCAGCCCAGCATAACAGTAAACTTAAACCAGACATGTATGATTAACGGCAAGTGCTCTATATCTGATGAGAAAAAAAGCCTGCTGACTTTGACTATAGTCATATGTGACCCCTTTATAAGAAGGTAGGTGGCTCGGTGACTCATTGGATAGAGCACTGAATATTAAGTCAGAAACATTCATCTCCCCGTGTTTAGATCTGACCTCAGACACTTACTAGCTATGTGAACCTGGGAAAGGTGCTTCACCCTATTTGCCTCAGTTTTTTCATCTGTAAAAATGAGCTGGAGAAGGAAATAGTAAACATCTCCAGTATCTTTGCCAAGAAATCCCCAAATGGGGTCATGAAGAGTCAGATAGAACTGTAAGATGACTGAACAAAAACAAAGTCACTTTCTTTCCATGATTTTCCTTGATTAAAAAAGAAAGTTAGAAAAAGACTCAGGAAAAATTCAGAGAGCAGATAAACAATCCTTATCTAAAAATAGTCTTAATCATCAGCCATAGCTCCTTACAATCTGACCAATTCAATTCAGTCCCCAAAGTCACAGGAGTCAGATGAAAAAGGAAATTCCAGCCATACCAGTGATGAAGGTCTTGGGCTTCAAGACAGCCAGCTGAAATATTGGACAGAACTGAGAATTGGATTTAGAAAGATCTGAATTTGAATCTTGTCTCAAATGTTTACTAGCTGTGTGGTTTTGGTAAGTAACTTAATCTCTCTCAGTCTCAGTTTCCCTAATAGTAAAATGGGAATATTAATTGTGCCTATAACAGAGTTGTTGTAAGGATCAAATCAAATTATAAAGCCCTTTGAAAACCTTAAATCCATTGAGTAGAATCCCCATCCTGGAATGCCCAACCTTTTCAAGCCTGGAAAGACTTATATGAACAGATGGCAAGTGAAATGAACAGAACCAGAACATTTTACATAGTAACAGCAAGTTTTGGGGATAATCAACTGTGACGGGTTTGACTCTTTTCAATAATGAGGGGATTCAAGGTAATTCCAATAGACTCGTGATGAAAAGAGCCATCCATATCCAGAGAGAGAACTATGGAGATTCAATGTGGATCAAAGCATATTTTCACTTTTTTGTTGTTATTGTTGTTTGTTTGGTTGGTTCCTTGTTTCCTATCTCCTGAGTTTTTTCCCTTTTGATCAGATTTTTCTTGAGCAGCATGATAAATATGGAAATGTTTAGAAGAACTGCACATTAACTTATATTAGATTGCTTGTTGTCTTGGAGCAGGGGTGGGGAAAGTAGAGAGAGAAAAATTTGGAACACAAGGTTTTGCAAAGGTGAATGTTGAAAATTATCCTTGCATGTATTTAGAAAAAATTTTTTAAAACTATTAAAAAATTTAAAGAAAATAAAATGAAAAAATGGTGATAAACAAAGAGAGAATCTTAAATCCTTAAATAAATCCTAGCTAATATTGTATGTATACCCTTGTTAGGGGCAGTTAGGTGGTACAGGAGCTAGAGCACTGGGCCTGCAGTCAGGAAAACCTGAAGTCAACTGCAGCCTCAGACATTTACTAATTATGTGACTCTTTTGCTTCAATTTCCTCACCTATAAAATGAGTTCGAAGTAGAAATGGAAAACCCCAAAAAGGGTTTCCCAGAGTTGGACACAATTGAACCACTACAACATCAAACAATACCTTTGTTATAAAATAACAGAATCCCTGATCTGCAAATATTCTAACAATCTAGTAAAAAAAATTTTTACAAATCACCAGATTTTCTGATGCTAGATGAACTAGTTCTAGCCTATTATGAGGGGGAAGCTGTGGTTAATGCGTAACCAAGGTTCTACTGATCCCATGGATGGATTCTTCCATCCTTCCTTCCAAGCTCATAGGTGTGATGGTCAGATTCCATAGATAGTTGCTGATTGGTGAACATGGATCCCACCTGCTGTCTACAGGTATGTTTCCATTCTTCTATGAATGGAACGCGCAGGCTCTGAGAAGCAACTTCTGTGGTTAGCTATACAAGCCTTGAACTGCTGGCATAGCATATGAAATGATCTCTGAGCATCTAAAAATATTCTTACATCATTTTTCATATAGAACTCTTAGAACCTATGTATAATCACAGTTCTCTCTCAAGTAATTGAAGTCATGCAGTTAGCCTGATTTGGGGCCAGACCCACTCATATCTACTTAGACATCTTGTTAAAAAGTATCTAGCACCTAGTACATACAGTCCCTGGCACCTGTCAAGAGCTTAGTAAAATTTGTTTCATTTAATCTAATCAAACTAAATTGAATTCAATTGAATTAACTCAGATTTTGTTTTTGTAACAGTCTAACATCTCCAGGTTCTAATTGTTGGTGACTTGAATTAACCTGCCTGTCTACTTGAATTCTTGACCATTCTGATTTCCCCAGACTTCTGAGATATAATACATTACCAGTAAAATAATTGCAAACAGTAGACTTGTCTAAAGTCATAGAGACAATTATAGACTATCTATGGACACCACCAGTGCCATTCTACTTCTCATGTCCCCAGTAATGATAAAAACCAGAAATAAAGCTTTATACTTTTATCTATTTAAAGATACCCTATCCCTCCCAATCTAGTCACTGTCAAGAGAAAAAGTCCTAGCCTAAGCTGTCCTATCTAATAAAAGATTGCTAGACTTAAGCATCAAAAAGCAACAACTAACTTCTATTGAATCTCACCAGATTAAGCACTAAAAGAAGAATGCTTTACCAAACCTCTTTGGGTCCTATAGATAATCCTACAAATATCTATAACTATGAGAAAATACAAAGGTAATGAGGTTGGGTTTTTTTTCCCTTTAGTTCTGTGGCTAGTGAACAGTACCCATCTGAGGAATATAAAAGGTTAGTGGACAGGAGCCTTGAGACCAAATCTGCCCTTCAACTGCCTAGATCTCACAGCCCCTACATGCCTTAATGGAAACATATGGAATATAATGATTTCTGAGCCTGCCACAAACCACTTTTGCATAAACCTCTGACTCTCCAAAGGGCTTAATGCTAAATTATTTATTAATCATCCTTTCAGAATGAATGGGAAAGATCAGATCATCTTTAATTCCTAAACAGCACTGGCCTGAACATAAAGGGAAGGTTGCTGGTAGGAAGAGGTTAAAAGACAGTCAAGTAGGGTCACCAAAAAAACATGACATTTTTTCAGAATTACATATATGTATTAATGTATGTGTACATGTATATATAGATTATATATATATGCTCATCTATATACATATACCATATATATACATACATATCTATATATAGGCATAGATATATTATATATATATATATATATATTTCAAATCTAGCAGCTTATTGAGGGGTTAAACTTGGTGACTTCTCAAGTTAATTCCAAAGCAAAAACAATATGACTTTAATAGATTGTGAGAATCTTGAGGATAGGGAATGATTCACTCTCTAGCAGTGCAGAACATGAGGATATACATTGTTGTTGAATTTAACTAATTAATCATTCTTCAATTGAACAAATTCCTATATTTGAAATTGAATACTTGTTGAATTGGTTATAGGAGAAAAAATGCTTAAGAAAATTATATGTTAGATCAATGTTTTTTGTTTTTCACAACATGACTTTCATGGAAATGTTTTGCATAATTTCATGTGTCTTCTCAGTGGTGGGGGAGAAGAGAGAGAATCTGGAACTTAAAGTTTCAAATATATATATATATAATTGTTTTACGTATATCTGAGGAAAATAAAAATATTTTTTAAAGAATTTCACATATTTATTTGAGAAGTTTTCTGCTTTTTACCTTCTTCTCCAGAATTATGGAATGTTTACTTGACAAAGCTGCAAGTGTTATGAAACTAACCTTGTAAAGATGGGGTAGTTTGTGCAAGGAAGAAATTGATTGTAAAGGTGAAAAAAAAAAACACAAATAGACACTGGGACTAGAATAATGAGAG
The DNA here is from genome assembly GCF_902635505.1 of Sarcophilus harrisii. Classification (NCBI taxonomy): domain Eukaryota; kingdom Metazoa; phylum Chordata; class Mammalia; order Dasyuromorphia; family Dasyuridae; genus Sarcophilus; species Sarcophilus harrisii. The sequence goes on along the minus strand of NC_045426.1, from coordinate 547,203,704 downwards.
AAAAAAATCTGTGTAGATATTTGCCTGCTATAGCTAAATTAAGGGCCAGCTAAGTGGCACAGTGAATAAAGTACCAATCAAAAAGTCTTGAGTTCAAACCTAACCTCAGACAATTACTAGCTGGGTGACCCTAGGCAAGTCACTTAACCTTGGTTGCCTCAGTTTCCTCATCTATAGAATGATCTGGAATAGGATACAACAAACCACTGCAATATTTTCCCCCAAAAAAAAACCCAAGTGGGGGGTCACAAAGAGTCGGACTAAATAACTACAGCTAATTTAAATCTACCATACTATAAATTTGGGGCTTGGATTTTTTGTTGGGGTTTTCTTTTTGAAGAAATATGCCTCAAATTGAATTTCACAGAATTGCCATTAATACCATACAATTTTTCCTAACAAGCTGCATCAAGCAAGAAGACTCTTTTAAAGTTAATGTTTTATTACAGATCTTCAAATAGGGAGCTTGTAGAAGGAAAAAGATAGGAACAGGACAATGCTTTCAGATGACAGATACAAGTGCCCATCCCAAAGATTCTTACAAGCCAGATACATATTTGTGTTTACACTGCTTTCTTATTCATCAATATTTCCTCTGTTGTCTCTGGGTTCATTCCTATCCATTTAGGATCTATTAACCCAATAATCAAACAACCTTGAGAGAAGCAGAGAAACAGACCCTGATCTGACAATTGTGAACAAAGGAGAAATATATCAAAGGTGAAAATCTTATCTCAGCAATAACAGCTACCAGGAAAGGATATTATTTCACTTTCACTTATCAAGATTAGCATATATACACAGAAGTTGAAATAAGGAAGAAATACCTAGTACTGGAAAGTGTAATACATACATACATGCACTTATGTGTCTATGTGTGGACATATATGTGTCATATATATGTATGCATGTTATATACAGGTAGCATGGCATTGAGAATAAAGAACTGACCTTAAACTCAAGAGGACATGGATTCAAGTCCTACTTTGGACATAGTCCTACTTCAAATCCTCCTTTGGACACAGACAATGACCCTGGAAAAATCATTTAATTGCTCAAGGCAATCCTTTGAGATCATAGGGTGTTGAGAAAGTATTGACCTGCTTTGATCTAAAGTTTCTTTACCTGGAAGTTCCCTTTACCATTGAAATCACAGATCCCTGTTCCAGTCTCTATTTTTCTATCTCTCTACTCGTTATACAATCTAATTACATTTATTTACATACATACATATATAAAAAGTAACATGCTACATAATATAGATGGATGAATCAGAATAAGAATACCTAGGTTCTAGTTCGAAAACTAAAAATATTCTGAAGAGTAAATGAGATCAATTAGCACCTTAAAAAAATCTTGTAAAAATAAATCTAAATATCAAAGAATGGACAGTTACATGACCCACGCTAGATCGAGTGCAAGGCCTGGAGTCAGGAAGATTCATCTTTGTAAATTCAAATCTGACTTCAGATACTTACTGGCTGTGTAACCCTGAGTAGGTCACTTAACCCTGGTTGCCTCAGTTTCCTCAAGTATAAAATAGGCTGGAGAAGGAAATGACAAACTATTTCTGTATCTTTTGTCAGGAAAATCCCAAAAGGAGTCACAGTCAGACATGATTGGACAGCAACAACAGACATCAAAGAAAATAACAGGATATTCACTAAGAAGGAAGAATTAAAATTATTTTTTTACAAAACTAATAGTAACACACATTGGTAATCCCTGTTCCTGGGGAAGGTAGAGGCTGGTGGATCCCTTAAGTTTGGGGATACTATAGACCTGGTCTCCACACTAGGTCAGCACCAATGTGCTGAACCCCCAAGAGTTTGAGGATATAGGGGACTACCTAGTCTACTAAAGAGGAATACAAAAATTAAAAAAATAAGAAAAAGACTAAATAGGTCAAAGCTTCCTGTGTATTTCCATCTGGTGTGAGATAAAACAAACAAAAGAAAAATAATACTTGTGGGTGAATATTCAACAGGCAAAATGACCAAGCAGCAGAAGATTAAATACTGTCATATTTATTTTCATGTTGCTAGAAGTAGAAAAGAATGCATAAATATAGGGTGGAAGAAGCTTTTTTTTTAAGCAGCCACCCAATGTTCTTCTTACTGCCTTTATGCCTTCCCAATTACCTTGCCTATTGCTACCTTCAGCTATGATTAGTGAGATCTCATTACAGCCAGCCCATTCCATCCAGTCAAGCACACCATTTTGCTGTCATGCTGTCCCTGATCTCTCTATCACATGCTGTAAGAACGGTAATCAGATGAAGACCTGAATTACTTCTGGAAAGTTTATTCCAACAGTCGAATGCCCTCTGCTTCTCCTTACCAGCCCTTGTGATTTCACCTTTCCCTGGTCACCACCCCCTTACATAAGCTAACTCTCCTTATTAGAGCATAAACTCTCTGAGGGCAGGGACTGTCTCACTTTTGTATTCCCAGTGCTCCGCACATAGTGAGCACTCAATAAATGGATTTTTTTTTATGCATCGAAGAGAGTTCTTTTTCCACTGATGTAAATTATCCCCAGGTTGTTGTCCTGAGAGATTCTTGTACATGTCCTCCCATGAACCCTCCACAAGGGCATATTTTGTATCTAACCAGTGTGATGGAAACTAGGGCTTTAAACATTCCATGAAGACCAATGTGACATTCAACTGTTCCTCACATTAAACAAGCAGCCCATCTCCCTTGCTGCTCTTGTGTTTTGCCATTGCCACTGGTGATGTGCTGTGGTCTGGAGATACCCACCAGTCATTTCCTCTTTAAGTCACTCCCAGTTTTGATCTTCAGATGATCACAGTATTCATAGAGACATCACTGGAATAATTCGGTTTTATTTATTTGTTTTGTTTTCCCCCCTACTCTTGTGATTTCATAAGTGTACAGAATGTTTCCCTAGGATGATTGACAACTCATCTCTAACTTACAGCCTTAAACAATTGCCTGAAGTACCAAATGCTTGCCAGAGTCCCATACCTGGTATTTGTCACAGACAAAACCTGCAGATGCATCTTCCTGATTCCAAGACCAGATCTTTATCCACTACACCCACATCCCCTCCACCAGGACAGACTTGGCTTTAAGAGCTATAGTAAAAAAAAAAAAAAATTAAAAAGTTTATAGAATGCTTTCTAGTTTGCAAATATTTTATATACATCTTCTCATTTATCTCAGTCTTGCAATAACTCTGTAAGCAGTATAGCTATTGTCATCTCCATTTCAAAAATAAAAAAGTCTAGGGCAGCTAGATAGTACAGTGGATAGAGCACCAGCCCTGAAGTCAGGAGAACCTGAGTGAAAATCTGGCCTCAGACACTTAACACTTTCTAGCTGTGTGACCCTGGGCAAGTCACTTAACCCCAATTCCCTCAGCTAAAATAAAATTAAATTAAAATTAAAATTAAATAAAATAAAAAAGCCTAGTCTAGTCAAGTCCTAGTGTCACTGCTGGCAACCTAGTGGACAAGAATTTATTAAGGGCACTGTGCTAAGTGCTAGACTCAAATTAAGAGGCCAATTCAGGCCTTCCTGGCTTTAAGTTCAGCACAATATATTCAGTACCTTGTATCTAAGTGATGTCAAATTCAAAAAAAAACAGGGACCACTAGACCATACATAAGGATCCCCACAGGCCTTGTATTGACTTAGAAAACCACATATGTTTATATATTTCTTTTTTTATTAGTATATCAACATTGAAAGCAGATAGGAATTACATTTTCATCTGGTTTGGGCCTTGCTAGGGAATGTTGTGGGTTGTAGGCGTGTTTGAAAACTCTGCTGTACTTGACTGGCTCTTTTCAATAATTGGATTAGGGAGACAAACAGGACAGAGACAGAGACACATAAAGAGAGATTGAGAGAAAGTACATACACAGAAGTTATACATTCCCCAAGGGAAATGCAAACATAGTCTCCTGAGCTTATTTGCCATAAGCTAGGAATTGCATACAGGGTAGGGAAACAGAAGCTGCTGTTGTCCCTTACTTTTCTCCATTTGCAATAGAGTCTGTTAGAAGTCTTAACTCCTGTTTTTGAGAAGAGGAGTTCTTCTCCTCTTGGTCTTCAGAGAAATAGAGAGAGACAGAAACAAAAATAGAGAGAGGAAAAGACAGAAAGAACAAAGGTAGAGACAGACACACACAGAGAGAAACACAGAAAGATACAGAGATGTTGAGCTTCAAAGGGGGACCCCAAAAGGTTGCAGTCCTGTGTCATGAGGTGTTTCAAAAGAATTTGCAGGCTTGAGTCCATCTCCAAGTCAAGGGTCAAAGGTTATTAAAATTGTAATGCTAAGTGAAGCTGGCTAAGTTTCAAAAGGATTTAGCAAAACCAAGAGCGAGAAGATACATTTAGAGGAAAAGACAGAGAGAGATCTGGTTCTTCATGTCACTGATATTCTGATTTTATGACTTAGAGGTAGAACAGAGGAGTGGTCTGATATGCATCTCAATATTGAATTTTATAGTTTAGAAGTGGGATTGAAGAGTAGACTGGTATGCATCTCATCATTTGTCTCAGAAACCCTGTTATCACTAACCAACAGATTGTTATCTGGCAATGTTTGTAGGACTATAGTATAATATTCCTAAGGTCAGGAAAGTTTGGGATCATTGACAGATTATGAATAATAGCATTGGTAAGGTCTGGGGGCCTCAACAATGTTTGTAGGACTATAGTATAGTATTCCTAAGGCCAGGAGACTTTAAGATCATTGATAGATCGTTAGAACAATAGCAGTCCTAAAGTCTGGAGGCCTCAGGATTACTGCTATATTTCTCCTAGAAGCTGCATGCTATCAGAGAGACAGAGAGACAGAAGGAGACAGAAAGAGAGAGAGAGAGAGATGGAGGGCAGAGGTTAGGGAGAAGGAGAGAGAGCAAGAGAGGAGCAGGAAAAGAGAAACAGAGAAAGAAACAAAGACAGGGATGGGGGGAAGGTGGGAGAGAAAGGGGAGAAAGAAACTTAAAGAGGGAGAAGTGGAGAGAGAGAGACAGAGAGACAGAGAGAGAGACTCGGTGAATATAGTTACTGCTAAGTCAAACAATAAAAATGCGGCTGCCCAGTGCTTTGGAAGAGAAGAAGTGCCCTGCAGTCAACACATAATTGCTAGAGAGTTAAAAAGACACATAAAGGAGGAAAATAGTTTAAAAGAAGCCCTGAAACCAACACAAACAGAGAGAAGGATAAAGGCCAAGGGAAAGAAAATGTTTCTCTTCCTCAATTAAAACTGGAATTGTATACATTATAGAGTTAGACACTTGGTAGATTGGATTCTTCTAACCCACCTACTAAACTGCCACAGGCTACAGGTTGGCCTCCCAGGTGTCTGAAAGGAGGCCTGGGCGGGCTTCTCTAAATGTAGCACCTGGGCCAAGTTTAACAAAGCAGAGCAGAAAAGGAGACAGTCATTGTTTTCTCCCCAGGGCTGTGTCTGCTCAGCATCCTCCCTCCTTTTCATCCCTCCTCTCCCTCCTCTCTCTCTCTCTCTCTCTCTCTCTCTCTCTCTCTCTCTCTCTCTCTCTCTCTCTCTTTTCTACCTTTCCCACAAACCATACTGAGAATGTCATTATGATGGGACAATTTGCTGGACAAGTGTTTAGAGTAGACCAGCTGCACTCAGAGAAGCTGGAAATAGTGTATATTCTTTGTGTTAACTGATGAAGAAGTGAGACTTAAGGAATTGAAATGATTCCATCACAAAAAGGAGCTGCTCCCTTCACAGGGTTACTCCTCATACCCTGGAGGGCTGGAGATGGATGTGGAACAATGTGGAATAATATTCTAGTTCTGGTTTGGAGGCTTTTCAATTTGATTTAATTTCTGTGTGGGCAAAAATCATTCCAGAGCATACAACTTCCAGGTCTGGCCCTGGGTAAAGTGATAAAATAGCTGAGATTTGTCTTCAGGCCTTGTAGCCCCACAGGCACTTTTCCACAGGCTCAAGACCCTTTTATTTGCCACTTTCCTTTTATTAAAACTCTCCTAAACTGACTGGATAGGATGAATTTTCTAATATATTCTAGCAAGGGAAATTTCTGAGATGGAGACCCATTTACCATAAACCCAACCCAAGTGGATGGATGACTTCTCCTTATCCGTGTCAGTAAGGATGTGCTATAGATTATGAGATACAGAAGATCCAAGCACCTAGAATTTAAAGAACCATTGATTTAGAGGGCCCAAAATTTGGAGGCCCAATGATTTGAGATGAAAAGGATTTCCAGAGATCATCTAGTACTCAGCTTCTTAAACTATAGGTTGCAATGTTTGATTCATATACCTAATTTATATACCTAGGGTTATGTAAAAATTTCTTAGGGGAAAAATGGGGTCATGAATGGAAAAAGTTTAAGAAGTCTTACAGTCATTCTACAGGCTTTCAGTCTTCATCAATTGAGGAATGGCTGAATAAATTTTGATGTGTGACTATCATGGAATAGTGTTGGTCTATGGGAAATGATGAGCAGAGTGCTCTTAGGGGAAAAAAAACCTGGAAAGTCCTTCATGAACTCAAGCAAAGTGAAATGTACTCTATACAAAATAATAGCAATGTTCTGGGATGACCAGCTGTAAATGACTTTGCTATTCTCAGTAGTATAATCATCTACTCTGAAGGACTTATAATGAAAAATCCTATCCATACTCAGAAAAGAAACTGATTGTGACTGAATACAGATTGAATCATACTTTCTCTCTCTCTTTTTTAACTTTATTTTTCCTGAGGGGGAAATTTTTTAGAGTGGGAGATCTATGTTTTCTTTCAAGACTTTTATAGAAATGTAGTTTCTTAATGAGTGGGGATAAGGGAAAAGAAGATAAAACTCAAAAGGTTTTTAAAAAACAAAAAATTGTTCTAAATTAACTGGGGAAAATATTAAACAAGTAAATAAGATTTTTAAAAAGATAAAACAAGTTTTTTGGTCTTAGCACCTCTTTACTCTCTTAAAAATTGAGAAACTCAGAGTTCTTGTCTATGCCAGTCATATCTATCTACCTACCTGCCTCCCTACGTATTTATCTATTGAATTAGAAATTAAAATTGATAAAATTTTAAGATATATATTAAGCTAAATAACAATAAAATCCATTATATGTTAACTTCCTTATAAAAAATAACTATATTTCCCCAAAAAAATTTAGTAAAAGAATAGCATTTGGGGCATGTTTTTTACAAATTTCTTTAAATGTCTGACTTAACAGAAGACAGAATCTTGGATCCAATTCTGCATTCACTGTTATTTTTTTGGTGGAAGTATATGAAGAAAATCCAGCTTGATGCAGATATGAGTTGGAAAAGGGAGGAGTATTTCATTTGACAAATAAAATTTTAATATTAATATTGAAAATGGTTTTAATCTTGTGAATATCCTAAAAGAGTGTCAGGAACCCTAAGAGTCCCCAGACCACAGTTTGCCTTACTATGGTCAAGACCACTTCCCTTATCTTAAAGATGAATAAACTGAGTTACAAAGAGTCTTGCCTGAAGTCCATAATTTATGGCAGATTAAGAATTCAAACCCAGTTCTTCTAGCTCTAAGCATAAAGCTCATTTTATGACACCACAAAACACTGATTTCCTTAGGATCAAAATATTAGAAGTTCACAATAAAAGTATATATAGCTAAATAGTCAGTCACTCTCGGTGTTTGCATTTTTGAGATAGAATCTATGCTGCAGGGTGCTAACTCAGTCTGAAGTACTCTTGATCAATAAAAATCCTCTTTGCCAATACAATTCTTGTTTGTACACAAAAAGCCAATTGGTTGCTGAGAGATCACAACAACCATCAAAAAAAAAAAACCCCCACCAATTCTTTACTATGATGATTGCCATAAGGGATAAAATATGATTAGCAAATTACAGCTCTTGGGTACTATAAGAGACCTTAAGGGAAATAAATGGATTGAGCTATTTTGTATTTTCCAGTGTAATCCTTTAAAAGGAGTGAGTAATGAGGAACACAGGACTGATAGCTTAGAGAAACGCTCTAAATAATGTTACCACTTTGCAACCTATCAACATCATTCATCTCTGCTTCCTACCCTAAATAGTTGTGTCACATCACTGTGCATGGTTAAACTGTAGCTTGGGTTATTCAGCTCAGGAATACCTTTAATTAAATAATATTCAAAATAACCAAGGTGAATTTATCCATTACTGAAATAATAGAGAAAACATCCTCAAAACCTCATTAAGATGCTGTTCTCAGCATATTTCAGGTCATAAGACTGGTCTCAGGAAAGTTCTTTTGTAATCATCAGTTCTGATACTTGGATAACTAATCTTATTTGTAAAAAGCAAAGATATAACTAATTACTTGTGCTTTCTTGTCCCTCAGATTCCTTATTCATTTATTCATTCAACAATCAACCATTATTGCCCACTTTACTCCAGGGACTAGATGAGATCCTTGAGGAATTACAAGAGTGACAAGGATTGTTTTTATGTCCAAATTGAGGAGCACAATCTCCAAGTCGTTCTATTAGGGACTTAGACAAGTACCATTGGTTTAGGGTTTTTGCTGGATCAAAATAAGATTCTCCCAGTTGTTTCAACAATTAAACCAGTTAACAAAAGGAAGTTTATTTGGCCTTTTCACAAAAGGATATTCAAGAAGATACTCAGGCATTTAACATGGGTAGATATTCCATCCCCACACTATTTCCATATGAAAATCCCATCTGTTCAGCAAAGCACTATGTAAGTCTTAAGGGATCTGACACCTTGTGGATGGGCTTTGTTATATCCTTTGGTAACAAGGAAAACACAATATTCTTAAAGGCTACTGGTAAAGCTTGGTCAAGGGAAGCAAGGACCCCTAGGTCAATCAAGTACCAAGGATATCTTTGTCTATTATTTAGGGGAAAAAACAATCTAATCCTCCTTGTTTGTTAGAGAAAAGTGAACCCTGGTATATGGTGGTCTTATCATATAACTTCAAGAAGTCTTGAAAGATGAACATGTTCAAGAAGCCATATTACTGAGAAAAAAGTTTTTAAAAAGCTGGGCTGGAAATTATATAGATATGGAAGCAAAGGGTAAGGGGAAAGATAAAAGTAAGAGGGACAGGCTTTAAGAGTACAGAAGGACTGTGCTAGGGGAGCAAAAGACAAGATTGAATGTAGGGCAGACATAATCTGTGCTGGCTCTGCTACCAGTTTTCTGTTACAAAGCTGGTGGACTGATGGCAGTTCATGACATCAGAGAGGATTTTTTAAATTTATATTATTTGTATCTGTTTTACTTTTAATTTATTTTATATTTATTTTACATTTAATTTAATCTATAATGTAGCATAAAAATAATATAGCACATGAAACCAAATCTATAATATATAACTTGTTATTCCTTCTAAATATATAATAAAGTTATCATATAAATTTCTTTCCTCCTTTTTCGCCTCCCCCTTCCCCATTCTAGAGATATTAGAGAAACCAGAGACACAGCCTGAAGAGAACAACCAGTAGGTTACAAAAAGGACTGGAGGAGCATCTTGGTGTGCAAGAGGTTCTCCTGAATTACATCTCTGTGCCCCTAGAAAAAAATAAATCAACCCAATAAGTTAAGTCCCTTACTGGCTCAGCTGTGATCCTCATAAGAGCTATAAGTGGAACAGCATGTGGGAACTACATTTTATTGTTTGAACACCCATTCATAGCATCATAGATCTAAAGCTAGAATGGAATTTAGGGACCCTCCAGTCTGAATTTTACTGATGAGGAGAGTGAGAACCAGAAAGATGAAATGATCTGTCCAGATCACATATCAGAGAAGTATCAAAGTCTAGTTATGTCCAATAGTCTATTCACAAAACCAAATGCTGTTTGATCCAGGAAAAGGAAATGATCATTGAATTGATTCAGTCAGTGCACTATTGTTTTTCCTTTGTTCTGGAAGAGGACCATGACAGCAGGGAGGTAATGCCATGACATGCAAGTGAATTGGATTTAAGTGAGGAAGTGCTATGCAAGGTCACCTGCCTCACTTTCCCCTTCTGAGCCATCTGGGTCCAGTGGCCAGATATAGATCAGGATGACTGGAGATGATCCTGGATGTGGGGGGAGACCTAGGGCTTTTTAAGCTAAGGTCTTTAACAGGTCTCAGTTTGAGGCAAAATTTTCCATGACTGAAGCCAGGTAACAATTGAGGCAAAGAATCTTTTTCACCTTGACAAAATAAAATATAATAAATAATTCTGGGAAGGGAAGACTGTTGGGGTTTCTGGTCAAAGCAGAAATGATTGCTATTTATATTCAATCTGAGTTAATCAGGACACAATGACCAAATGGGGCTTGGCCTGGGACCTGTTGGTGGCCAATGAAAATCATATTGGTTTTGGTTTAAGGCTCATTCCATAAGAAATGTAGCCAGTAAGCCCCATTTTTTCTAAAGCTCATCCGTAGTGGATAGTCAGAAGATGGGTGGTAAAAACTGACATATGGTTGATTTTATTCTTTGGTTCTATGAATGTTAATAAAATCATATATTTAAGAAAACCTGTCTTTTTGTTGTGGACTGACTATAACACTGTTCTCCCGTGATTAAAGATAAGTAAAATTCAATCAATTCAGAAAGGAGGGAACATAAAATCAGAGCAACAGAGCTACAAGAAACTCCCAAGTTCATCTAGTCCAATGCTTATTGTACAGATGTAGGTGAAATCTAGAGGAGTTAAATGACTTTCCAAAAATGACACAGGTAGGATGCATCTGAGAAGAAATTTGAATCTACTTCTGACTCTATAGAAGATATTCTGTTGAATTATGAAGGGTCAATGTTAATTTATCCAACTGAAATGGCTTTCAATTCCTTTTTCTACCAGGAAAACTCTTCTTTCTATGCAAGGGTCTGTTTGGGAGGTGGAAATTGCCATAGTGAGAAAGGCTCTCATCAATATCTGCATCTCTTTGTGAATAGAATCAGGACACTGACACCAATACCTACCTGATTTTTATAATAAAGACTCATCCTGACCTTGATACAGTTTATAATCTAAAAGCATAAATATGCAAGACCTACAAGAACAATGAAGTCCCTTATATTTAGTATGGTAGTTAAGGTAGTTATTTAGTTACATCTGAATAAAAAAATAAGAGAATTAGACTCAATTAGTTTTAAAAGTTACAAGGGTCTAACTAATGAAATTCTCAAGTTATTCAGGATGGAATGGCAATAAAGACATACTGTATTTGGAGTCAAAGGATCTACCAGGAACAAGATGACTTTGTACTTTCAGCTCTCTTGGAGCAATAAATAGCTTCTTGAAGTTTTCAGATCATTTGTAGCACTAAGTTCTAGGGATTTTATTATTATAGGTTTTGGGTTTTTTTTAATAATTGTAACTTTTTATTGATAGAACATATGCATGGGTAATTTTTTACAACATTATCCCTTGCACTCACTTCTGTTCCCACCTTTCCCCTCCCCAAGATGGCAAGTCCTATAGATGTTAAATATGTCACAGTATATCCTAGGTACAATATATGTGTGCAGAATTGTACAGTTCTCTTGTTGCACAGGAAGAATTGGATTCAGAACCGGGGAAGAAAAACAAAAATGCAAGCAGTTTGCATTCATTTCCCAGTGTTCTTTCTTTAGATGTAGCTGCTTCTGTCCATCATTGATCAACTGGAACTGAATTAGATCTTCTCTTTGTTGAAGAAATCCATCAGAATACATCCTCATACAGTATCATTGTTGAAGTATATTATATGTTTTTATCACTATGTAAAATAGACATATTCTTTGAAAGTTGACATCTGATAGTGTTTGCAATATTCTGACCCTGTAAGCTCCCACTTTTTCCCCCCAAGTCATCAAAACTGATCTAAATCCAATTTTCTTTTTAGTCACAAAGCCTTTCCAAATTGGTAAGACCTGACAGAGCTTGCTCTCAACTAATATAGTCTTCAAGCCCAGTGATATCTTATTAAATGTTTACAAGTGACTTTCTAGAAGGGAAAAAGTACACACTATTAAGTTATTCTGCATTATTAATATTTTCTCCATCACTTTCTTAAACCTAGGCAATCAACAAAACAATAAATCCCATCCTGACTTTGTAGCAAGGTTTGCTGATTCCCAAGGTATAAATGTTCACACTGGAAATTTAATAATATACTCTTTATAGCTGTCTTCAACAGAGTGCAGCACACTCCTCCCAAATTAGATCTCCTCTGTTTTGTTTCATTGCTTCATTTGAAATGTTTTAAATCTTCAAATATCAGCATCACATATGCTAATCGATTCAAATATCTAAGACGATATTCCAACTCCATATTTAAATGGAATTTGAGTTAAGTATCATTTTAGATGTTCATTCCACTTTCATAGATTCCCAACTTATTTTTTTAATGAAGTGAAGTCCTATTTAGGACTTTCTTATTATTTGGGGGCTTCAGATATAGTTGTAAATAATTTTAAAATGTCATCACTCAGTTCTTTAAATTCTCTCATGGAGTTATATTGCGAATAACAATGATACCTACAACAGTAATAACAATAACAATAATTGAAATAGCCATTCCCCAGGATAATAACTTAGTAACTAACAATAATTGAAACTATTCCCCAAGCTAAACAGCCGTGATTTCTCCAAATGATGTTGTATTGTGAGTTCTCTAGTCCTCTCACCATTCTAGATATTCTAAATAGGATGATCTATATTTTTCTTAAAATGTGATATTTACTCCTTGCTTCTCACTGTGACTTCCATATTTTCCTTCTTTTGATAACTCATCCTCAGCCATACACAGTAAATTATAACTTTGAGTTTGCCATCACCTATTTTCCACTCCCACACTCAAGAACTCCAAAATTCCTTTACCAAATCATGATTTTATTTTTCTATATCTCCTTTCGATTTACATCCTATTCCTAGTCTTTATCCCCACTTTAATATCCATTCCTTCATCATCTTCCAAGTTGATTACCCCTGTGCTCATATCACTTTCTTCCCTTCTCAATTTGAATCACTGGGTAGTTCAAATCTGGATTACTCCCCTCATCTTCTTTCTTCAAGTCTACTCATCTGTTGTGAAAAGAAATCAAAGAAATCATTCAGGAATATTTATTTGTAGCAAGACTACAAGTTTATATTATCTAACATTAACTTAGCCTTCCAGCATTGAGGCAATCCTTGATGGGTTAGAGTGAATGTAAATAGCAACTGTTTCTGTTCTGGCCAGAAACTCTGAGAGTCTTCCCCTCTCAGAATGATTCTGGGATTCTTTTATGAAGGCAAATTAGGCTATCTTTTGCCTTAATTCTTACCTAGTCTTCAATTATTGAATGGGTGTTGCCTTAGACAAACAAACCCGGGAAAGGTTTTAGCTTAAAAAGGCCATGGCCTTCCATTGCATTTGGGGCAAGCACCAGGGGTATTATTTTGGGGGACTCCCATGACTCTGGAAAAGAAAATGAGGATGATGACTTTGCATAGCTCTGCTTCACTTAAATCTAATTCACTTGCAAGTCAAGACATCACCCTTCTGATGTCATTGGACCACTTCAAGAATGAAGGATGAACAATAATAACAATTGATTTCCTATCTCACTCCCCACAGAATTTTCTCCCAACCTTCTCCAGCCTCTCTTTAGACTTCCCTCATCATCCTTTACCTGCATCTGCTTAGCTGATAACTTTGGCTTATATTTTCCTGAAAAAACAAAGGAACAAGTTCTCTCTTCTCCTATTTGAATCTTATATACCCATGATGTCAACTCCCATATTTCTTCTTACACTTGATTTTCTGAGAATGAAATGGGCTTTTCTACTTATTGTCAAGGCCAACCCCCTTTACATGTAACCTTAACTCTACTTCCTCCAACCATATCTAACAAAGAGCCCATTATTATCTGCCCCCCCCCACTAATCCCAATTTCTTCCTATCTATTGGTTTATCCCAAACTGACAACAAACATACATATATCCTCCCATCCTTTAAAAAAAAACCCTCAGTAAATTTCTGCTATGTATTATACTATATCCCTATAGCCTTACTTTTTCAGTTCCTTGGAGTGCCTTCATTTCCTTTCTTTCACTTGCTTCTAAACTGTCAGGACTGATTTCTGACCTATCATTCTTCCTTCTTCCTTCCAGTCATCGGTGATCTCTAACTAAAACAAATGGCCAAAAGTTCTTATGCTATCTTGTTTTTCTGTGCCTCTGAAGCCCTTTCTTTTTATTTTTTGTGTTTTATATTAATTCTATATAATATATTTATATCACAATGTATTATAATTAATGTTCTTTCTTTTTTAAAGATAATTTAAGACTATTATTCCCTCTCCTATCTACATATGTGTGTGATATGTATATGTATATATACATAAAAATATATTATATAATATATAAAATAAATCTGCAACAAATGTAATCAAGCAAAATATTCCATACAATGACTATGACATTGTGTACCTCATCTATCATTTTTCTATCAAGAAATAGAATGGCAGTATATCAAGGGTCCTCTGGAGTCATGGTTGTTCAGTGCATTCAACAAAGTTCTTGAGTTTTTCAAAGTTATTTTCCATAATGATAATGTTGATGGTGATGATAGCAATTTATAAATATAATCTAATTTTCTTCTCACAACAAAGTGCTATGATTATCTCCATTTTACAGATGAGAACTGTAGACTAAGAGAGGTTAAATGACTTGTCTAAGGAAATACACTTGTCACTTATCTAGTAAATGTCTGTGTCAGTCTTTCTTATGTATTGCTTCCTTCTGTGCACTCTATGATCCTTCCATTCTTGACCACCTGGGTTCCTAACCCTTGATGCTCCATCTCTGTGCATTTTTCTTGGCTTTCCCATACGCCTGAAATTCTGTCCTTCTATTCTAGACTTTATAATTCCTAGCTTCCTTCAAGATTCACTTCTATAGGAGGTCTTTTTTGGTCCCCCTAGTTATTATGCCTTCCTCTCTAAAATTACTTTCTTCTGGTATAAAAGTGTCTTGCTGCTTACTTGTTCACTTATTTTAGTTTTGTCTGGCTCTTCCTGACCCCATTTGGAGTTTTCTTGGCAAAGATATTGGAATGATTTGCCATTTTCTTCTCCAGTTCATTTTACAGATGAGGAAACTGAGACAAACAGGATGAAGTGACTTGCACGGAGTCACTCAGCTAGTAAGTATCTGAGGCCAGGTTTGAACTCAGAAAGTTGAGTATTTCTGATTCTAAGCCTGGTGCACTATCTACTGTACCACCTAACTGCCCATGTATTTTGTATATGCACTTAAACAAGTTCATATTGCCTCTCCCATTAGAATATAAGCTCTATGAGAGCAGGGATTGGCTTTGCTTTTTCTTTATATCTCCAATGCTTAACACATTGTCTGGGCATGTAGTAAATATTTGATAAATGCTTGCTGACTGCTTGATTAAGCCTAATAAAGGATTTGGGGTTTGAGAGTTATATCATGTCTTAACTTAAATTGAAATAACATCCAGATCTTTCTTTCCAAATAAAATGCTATAATATATTTGTGAATTTGATTTTTCATCATGTGCATGTTTTTACATTGATCTTTTGTTAAATTTCTATGCTTAGATTTGTCCCACTGTTCTAGCCTGTGGTGATTTTTTTAAAAATCCAACATGTTAACTGTCCCTCTCAGCTTTCTGTCATCTGTATATGTAGTCAGGGTATTGTCTGAGAGTGAGATATTAGAGATGCATAAAGTAACAAACCTTTTAAGAAATGTACATGTAGTTGTTTTACTTGACTTTGACTATTTATTATTTAATAAATGACTTGGGAGGCAGGAGAGAATTGTTATGAAGGAGAGGGAAGTTAGTAATAGTGATAACCCTCCTGAACAAAGAAAAAAAGGAAAGAAAAATATTTGCAAATGCATAAAAGAGACTGGAAGTAAACTCAGAAGATTACAAAAACAAGGAGGGAATCTTTGGAAGTGATATATTGAGTATCTTATATATGTGCATATAATAGAAATTTTTGGTTTTATATTCAAAGCTATTTTTTGTTCTTATGATAACACCAATGGCTGCAGCTGTTTGCAAACTAATAATAAAGAAATTAATTTTAAAAAGACATAAGTATGCGATTTATACTTTTATCCAAGTCATGGATAAATATATATATGTGTGTGTGTGTGTGTGTGTGTGTGTGTGTGTGTGTGTGTGTGTTAAACAGCACAAAACTAAGAGGGTCTCTTTACTCCAACTTATAACAAATATTCAAATCAGGATTTCTCAAGTCTTTTTATGTCATGAATTCCTTTGATAATCTGAAAAAGCATCTAGACCCCTTCTCAAAACTATATTTTTAAATAAGTTAAAGAAATGCTAAATTTCAGTTAGAGATTAGTGAAAATAAAGATGCAATTTGTTTTCCCATTCAAGTTAATGAAACACCTGACATCTTTATAATGATCTCTTGGTGAGATTTTAAGTTTACTTCTAACCACTACTGTTCTTTGCATCCAGCTATTTTATTAGTTCTAAGTTCACCTAATTATACTATTATCAAGCTCAGATATTTTCATCTTTTCCACAAGAATAGCCTAAAAGATATCGTTAAAGGTTTTGCCAAATCTAAGTAAATGCATCTATAATAATCCCCTCATCTGTCAATCTAGTAATCCTGTTTCAGTTCAGTCAATGCCTACTATGTATGATATACTTTATTATGTTACTGATTACTACTAATAATAATTACTAAATGGTAAATTATCAGTTGCTATTCTCAGGTAATCAAAATTCAACCTCCAAAGCTAAATGGGGTCTTTGCAGAGAACTGAGACAATATAATATCTGTAATAATGTACTGACTCCCATACAAACCCAGTTTCTCACTTTCTCAGCCCCAGAGGCTCAAGTTTTCCTCATCTGAGCAGTGAAATAAAGACAAGTGAAAGTTGTCCCTAATGTTTCTCCCCGCCTGCGCTGAGCCTGGGAGTTTTTAAGAATAGGAATGAAGGTTCCCTTCACCTACTATAACACTGTACCTGTGTCCAATATGATTTTACACCTCCTCCTTGTAATTTACCCCAGTCCCAATGAAGAGAAGCCAACAAATATCAAGGTTCACATAATTTCTCCTTTCGAATGAGGTAGAGAAGTGCTCCCCGTGGTTGTTAACACTGTTTCAGGTCTGCCCAATGATCTCTAACATCTACTAATGAAAATGTGGAAGGGATTCACATCTCCATATTGCTGGTTCTAGTAAAGCAAGATTTTACTTCATTACAATGGGACTTAGTTAAAATGTATTTTGACATTATGTATTATTAATTAGGGAGACCTTTATGTGGAGAAAATCCTGTACATCTATAAGAAGTCACATTTCTTTCGCATTTTTAAATTTGCAAAGAATTTTTTAATATGTAATTTCATTTAAACCTTAAAACAACAACTCTTTAAGACAGATAATTCAGTGCCATTACTGATCTGTATCCCAAGGATAAAGGAGGGAAAAGGACCTATATGTGCACAAATGTTTGTGGCAGCTTTTTTGTGGTGGCAAAGAATTGGAACATTAGTGGATGCTCATCAGTTGAGGAATGGCTGAATAAGTTGTGGTATATGAAGGTAATGGAATGTTATTGTTCTATTAAAAATGATGAACAACTGTAAGAAATGACCAACAAGATGATTTCAGAAAGGCCTGGAGAGACTTACACGAACTGATGCTGAGTGAAATGAACAGGAATAGGACATCATTATATACTTCAACAACAATACTAGATGATGACCAGTTCTGATGGATCAGGCCATCCTCAGCAACGAGATCAACCAAATCATTTCTAATGGAGCAGTAATGAACTGAACTAGCTATGCCCAGAAAAAGAACTCTGGGAGATGACTAAAAACCATTACATTGAATTCCCAATCCCTATATTTATGCACACATGCATTTTTGATTTCCTTCACAAGCTAATTGTACAATAATTCAGAGTCTGATTCTTTTTGTACAGCAAAATAATGTTTTGGTCATGTATACTTATTGTGTATCTAAGTTATATTTTAATATATTTAATATCTACTGGTCATCCTGCCATCTAGGGGAGGGGGTGGGGGGGGTAAGAGGTGAAAAATTGGAACAAGAGGTTTGGCAATTGTTAATGCTGTAAAGTTACCCATGTATATATCCTGTAAATAAAAGGCTATTAAATTAAAAAAAAAATGATGAACAAGCTGATTATAGAAAGACCTGGAAAGATTTATATGAACTGATGCTGAGATAAACATTAGAATTAGGAATGCATTGTATACAATAGCAGCAAGGATATGCAATGATCAACTAGGAAAGAGTTGGTTCTTCTTAGTTCTTCAATGATCTGAGGCAATCCCAATAGACTTGGGACAGAAAATGCCATCTGCAACCAGAAAAAAAACTAAGGAGACTGAATGTAAATCAACAAATGCTGTGTTCACTTTTTTTAATCTCTCCCTTAGTTTTTCCCTTTTGCTCAGATTTTTCTCTTCCAACATGATTCATAAAGCAAATGTTAAAAATAAAGACAGGTAATTCAGGTGCAGATTTCTCTTCCATATGGATTGTGTTACGGGCAATTCCTTCCTATCCCACACTCAAGGAGATCTGAAAAATCAGCATAAGAAATTGGCCCTCCTTTCATACCAGAGAAGTTTGAATTATTGTGGTATTCAGATTTTAAATATGCTAATATTATACAATACTGCATATATATTTTATGCATTTCTGAGTTTCTAAACTCTTTCTATGACATCTACAAGCCTTAATATGTTGTCTTTGGCTTCTGCAAATCTCCCCCAAAATTTCCATTTAATTTTTTTGTAACCTGAGTTATCAAAACTATGATGAGGAAAGTTGGATTGTGGAAATAATAATTATATTATTATCTCCATTTGACGATGAAGAAAATGAAATTCACATAGCTAGAAACAAGATTCAAACTCAGCTCCTCCTGCTTTCAAAAATCACCATCTTACTATGCAAAAGACTACTGTGTTTCTCCCAACTTTGAAAAGTTCTTTAAAGTTCAGGCACATTATTGTTCTCTGGCCACTTATGTTGTGTTTCCAATTTCCAACTCAGGTATATTTAATTCCCTATCTCCATATGATCCTCCCCTAATAATGTTTTTAAGTTTACCTACATTTTAGCTCTAATCTGACCTTTCCCCTTTCTTTCTATCCTTAGATTCTTGAATAGAATCCTATTATCTTCTAAATTGCCTTCCAGGTGCCATATATGCTCCTAGTTGCTGCAAGTGCTCCTGGTCTGGTCTAAAAGATCCATCTCCTTGTGGGTTCCCCTGTTTTCCACATTTAAAAGTTGTCAACATTATATTTCAGCCTCAGCAACATGATACATATATCAGTTTCTTTTACTCTTTCATCTTTAGAAACATACTAAGAATTAGTATATAATGACATAGAGGGGGAAAGTTAATGGAAATTTAATTTTAAAAACTACCTTCTCAACAGAAATTGAATCCAATGGCCTTAACATAGAGATTCAGATACTGTATCATTAGATAGTAAAATTTGGGTTAGGGTACTCAAGTGTGAGCAGCAATCCTTTTGGCCAACAGACACCTCTCATATTTTCCCACTAATGCAAAGGCAACTAACAATGAAAAAAATAACTAATTCCAATTTATATGTAAAGGCTATAAATGTCGAGGTTTCTATTCATGAAAGTTGTAATGAAATAGGATTTCATTTCCAGTAATTTTTTGTTGTTGTTGCTCCAGCCAAAGCTTAAAGACATAATGGATGTTTCTCCAAATAAAACCCAACTTCCCCTTCCCACCCCTTCCTGAATTGAAGAAAGTTCGTTTCTATAGGGCCAGAGTTATTCTAAAAAGAATTGAAGGGAAATTCTCAAAGGCCACAATCATATCCAAACATTTAATATTCTTGAGATAATTTAGCCACATCTTTTTTCTCTTTACCCCAGGATCATAGTAGTAGTAGAAGTAGGGGAAGGGAAGGACAGTCCAGAAGAAACATTACTTAACTGTTCTTTTCTATAAGGACAGTACCCAGCAATAAATTCTTAAGAAGTAAGTGCTCCCAAAAATGATGGACCAAAAGCAATTATCTATGAGTAAAGTTCTGTGGTGGCCTCTAATTCTCAGAATTTTTCTTTTATAATTGATGGAAAAGACACTACTATATACTAGAGATACAAAATCAAAAATGGGACAGTTCCTGCCTTCAAGGAGCTTACATTCTATTGTGGGAGAGGAGATATTTCATGTACCCAAATTGACAAATACAAAACAATCTTTAAAAAAAAAATTTAAGTAAACACATTAATAACCAGGGTGAGTGAGAACTGCAGATCTTATGATTATTGGGTTGTCACAGATTTGAAGCTGTAAGGGATCTTGGAGAGCATTATAATCCAACCTTTAATTCCAAATCCAGCATGCTTTTCTCTATATAATTCAGGAAAACTTTGTATAGAAATTGATATGAGAGAGGTGTTTAAAAGGAAGAGTTTGGCATGCATGGGAAGCTACTTGTATATGGACATAGAGATGGATGTGGAATATCATATAGGAAAGCAGCTGATACATGAGTTTGATTGGAAGAGAATTCATGAAAAGAAAAGTAGAATTAAATAAGACCCAAAAGGTAGGTAGCAGTCATATTATAAATGCCTTAAAGTGCTAGATTAAGGATTTTATGTTTTCTTTTACTGTACCAAGGAGCCACTGAAGATTTTTTAATAGGTGAGTGATATGGTCAGATATGTGTTTTAGGAATATCAGTATGGCAACAACAGGACTAATAGATTGAAGAGGGAAGAGACTGTGAAGAAACAAGAAGTCCAATGAGAAGGTTATTAAAATAGTCTGGGTGAGAAATAATTAGTTCCTGAACTACAACAGAGGCCGTGTGAGTGATATGTCATTTCTATGGTAACTGATGACTACTGTAGATATTAAGGAGATGAGATCAATAGGGCTTGATAAGTGATTCAATAGGAAAAATGAGAAAGAAGGAAGAGTCAAAAGTTGACTTTTTTTTGGGGGGGGGCTTAGTCAATTGGGGTTAAATGACTTGCGGAGGGTCACACAGCTAGGAAATATTAAGTATCTGAGACCGGATTTGAACTCAGGTCCTCTTAACTTCAGGCCTGGTGCTCTATCCAGCATGCCATCTACTTGCCCCTCAAAGCTAATTTTAATGTTCTGAATTTATAGGATTGAAAAGATCGTAGCCTAACTAGAAATTAGGAATTTATTTTCAGCCAGGACTTTTCAGTAGTATGTTGTTATTTTTCTGCATCTGGACTGAAATCCCTTTACTTATGCTTCTTCCTGAGGCAAACAAATCTTCTGTTGGCCACCATAAGCTGGACTGTTAAGGATGACCACCAGCAAAGGGAACAGCCTTGTAATTTATCCCCTTCTCTTCACATAGATAGGGTCATTCTGAGCTCCTCTAGGTGAGAGTCTGCTATGGCTTTTAATTTTCTTACAACATTATAGTGAAAGAACAGATATGGTAATGAAGAAAAACAGCCACCACTACCACCACAATGTAATGTTTGTCCATCAGTTCCACTATCTTTCACTTGAATGTTCATTTATTAAATGGGAATGATTTCTGCATTTGCTACCTTACCTCATAAAGTCATTTGAAGAGCAAATTAGGTAAAATATATAAACCAGCTGGTAGACATGAAGTGATCAATTGTTGTAAGATATTATAAATATTAAATTCCTTTCAATATTAAGTCTAGAATATTGGGATTGCAAGGGATCTTGGGAGAGTATCTAGTCAAAACCTTTCCTGAAGTATGCATCTTCCCTACAAATATCCCTAGCAAGCAGTCAAATGGCTCTGCTTAACCCTTTTAGTTGCATTCAAGTATTTGAAGGATTGTCAGATGGAAAAGGATTTAAACTTCTTCTATTTGGGTTCCAGAAAACAGAACTAGGAGCAATAGGAAAAAAGGTGCGAAAAGATAAGTCCAGGGTCAGAAAAGGGTATTTAACATTCAGAATTATCCCAAAGTGGATGTGTTGCCTTAAAAGATGAGAATTTCTACCTCTTTGAAGGCCTTCAGACAGAGGTCAGATGACCATTTGTTAACTGTATTTTAGGAGGGAGTCCTTTTCACATATGCGTTTGGTTTGATGGTCTTTTCCACCTGTGAAATTCCATGATTTTGTGAACTCATGCCTTTTTTTAAAAAAGCATTTTTCCCAATTGTATGTAAAAACGATTTCTAACATTTATTTGTAAACAAATTTTAAGTTCCAAATTTTCTCCTCCTTTTCTTTCCCTTCTTTCTCTCTAAGATGATAAGCAATTTGATATTATACATGTGTAGTCATAGAAAATATACAAAACATTTAGTCATGTTGTAAAATAAGAAACAGAACAAAAGAAATAAAACATGAAAAAAAAATAAATTGAAAATAGTATGTTTCAATCTGCTTACAAGCTCCATCACTTCTTTCTCTGGATGTGAATAGCATTGCTCACAATGAGTCTTTTGGAATTGTCTTGGATCATTGTATTACTGAGAAGAGCTAAGTCAATCACAGTTGATCATTGTACAATGTTGCTGTTATGGTGCACAATGTTCTCTTTTCACTTTGCATTAGTTTATGACAGTCTTTTCAGGTTTCTTCTGAAATCCACCTGCTCATTATTTCTTAGAGCACAACAGCATTCCATTACATTCATATATAACAATTTGGTGAATTCATTTCTTAAGATTCCTTCCTTCCATTTTTGGGCAGATCAAATTTTAATCTTTTCCTTATTTTGCCAAAATTTGCTTCCTTTTAATACAATGCTCATTCAATGTTTCTACTTCGACTTTCTGGAGTCATGCAGAAAATCTAATCCTCTCCTACATGACAATATTTAAGTCAATGAAATAATAATGATATTTTGTAAAGAACAGAGTTAGAATATTTGGGTCCCAGGCTTGTCTTTGATATAAACCCAGTCATATGACTACTGCCTAGAATTTTTCTCAATCTATTTTCCTATGAGTTTCAGCTTCTTTATGGAATGACACTTGTGTTATTATCTGTTTATAGGATTGTTAGGAAGAAAATAATCTTTTAAGTGTCAGAGAAAAGTGAGTTTTTATAATCAAGTTGCTTCTCCTACCCCCAAAAAATGATTTCTCTCCTACAGGCCAAAGACCCCCAGTTCCTTCAGCCAGGTCTCATGTTGCAGATTTCCAAGTAACCTCAATCCCTGGGCATCCTCTTCTGAATATGTTCTGGTTTGCCAATGCCCGCCCGAAATGCAAGGCCCAGAACTAAATGCCATACTCCAGACACATTATTCCAGATAATAGTGATAATGACTATAATAACAGCAGGCACTCCTCTTAGAGAACTGGGTTTAGGATGCCCAGTTCTGCTATTTTCTCATCATTACATGACCCAGTTCTTGTCACTTCATGTTCTAGGCTTTTGCTTCTCTAGTAACAAAACTCGCCCCCAAGGAATAACTTCTCCTGAGGATAAATGACACAAGAGGACTGAGGCTAGTGCTTAGTAAACTCCTTTCTGACAGTTACTTGTTTGCTCTTTGGAGGTAAATTAGTTCATTAAGTTCCCAAATGGAATTCTCCTTTAAATCCCAGAGAGTATACCATCTATTTTCCTAACTGGAGAAAAAAAAATTAACATAGGAAAGAAAAATAGATAGCAGGGAAGGAGGAAGGGAGGAAAGGAAAGAAAGAAGGGAAGGAGGGAGGGAAGGAAGGAAAGAAGGAAGGAGGAAGGAAGGGAGGGAGGGAGGAAGGGAGGGAGAGAGAGAGGAAGGAGGGAGGGAGAGAGGGAAGGAAGAAGGGTAGAAAAAAGGGAGGGAGGAAGGGTAGAAGAAAAGGAGGAAAGGAGAGAGGGAAGAAAGGAAAGAAGAAGGGAGAAAAGGAGGGAGGGATCAAGGGAGGGAAGGAAGGAGAAAGGGACAGAAGGAGGGAGAAAGAGAGTAAAGGAGGAAGAGAGGGAGTGAAGGAAGGAGAGAGGAAGGAAAGGAACGAGGAAGGAAGAGATGGAAGGTGGAAAAATAAGAAGGAAGGGAAGAAGAGAGGGAAAGAGGGAGAGAGGGAGGGATGGAAGGAGGGAAAGAGGAAGAGAGAGATGGTGGGAAGAAAGGAGGAACAGCGGGAGAGAAGGAGGAAAGAAGGGAGGGAAGGATGGAGGGATAAAAGGACAGAAGGAAGGAACTAGGGAGAGAAAAAAAGAAGGGAGGAAAGGAAGGAGGGAGAAAGGGAAGGAGGGAAAGAGAGAGGGAGGGGGAAAGAAGGAAAGGAGGGAGGAAAGGGAGGAAAAGAGAGAGGGAGGGAAAAAGGGAGGGAGGGAAAGAAAGAGAAAGGAATGGAGGGAAGAAGGGAAAGAGGAAGGGAGAGAAGGATGGATGGAGGGAGGGGAAGGAGGGAGGCATGAGATGGAGGGAAGGACAGAGGGAAGGAAGGATTAAGAGAAAATAAGAGTAAGAACAAAGAGGGTTGTAATTCTTATCACTGGATCATTCACACATTCAGTACAATCATCTCATTTATCAGTTGAGGGATAGGTAGTAAGTGGCCAAGCCAGAATTTCAACCAAAGTCTTCTTGATTCCCAACCCAGGGCTCTTTCCATAGTATGCCTCTTATTCTACTTTGGCCCAAAGTCACCTTTGCAACACTCTCACTTAATTAAAAGGTATTTACCAGCCCAATAATTCAGGCCAGTCCCTTCAACAGAAACAACCCCTCCCCCACTCCAAAGGCTCCATTTGATCCAGCCATGGCTTCCTAATCCCAGCTGCAAAACGTCCAAAAAAAGCCACACTGGGAAAATCACGTAAGAGCTCCTGCCGTCCGCAAAACAGCTATTAGTAATAAGCCTCGTTGCCTTCACCCTGCTCTGAACCCTCCGTCTCCTGCTGTTTTTTACAGTATAGCTCTGTCTAACATGCCAGGTTAATACTGAGAAGGAACTTAAACCACAGAGGACCCAAAAGCAAATATTCTTGCCCAGAGCTAATGTAGCAAATTACATGCAAGATCTAAACTCCAAGAACCTTTTAAATGGTGCAAGTCTATACAAACACATGGCATCCTAGTTGCCAGGATTTTAGAAACTAAATTAAACCTCTGTTGGATTTTAGTGGGGGACACAGAAACCCTATATTTCCCCTCAAAAAGACTCAAGTCTTGACTCAGCCAGACATTTATTGTCTCCCCAGAGAAGATACTTCCTTGTCCGTACTTTTATAGCTCAATACAAAAAACAGAGGTTCCATTCCTCGATCTTTAACCAATATGTGATGGCAATATTCAGCAGTATTAGAGGATACTCCTGGAGTGACATTACTAGTTTAATGGAAGAAAGATGTCTCTCAATAATCAAATCTTCCAAAATACTCTAATCCAATCCAGTTATCTCATAAAGCTGGATTTTCCTTTGATCTGTATGGATCTATATGTTCTGTATGAATATTGTTCATATCACATCATAATTTTGCCAAAAGGTGATTGACCCAGTGTGCTGAGAGCCTTCCTTATTTCCTCCTGATATCTGCCACTCACATACCAGAAAAACATTTGAGCTATTCTCCATTATACCTTATTCTCTCAATGTGAGCAGTCATCTTTTTCCACTCATATATCTCTCTACTGACATCCTTTATTTGAAACTTTCCTCAAAATGTTTTGAACACATTTGTAACATATCACAACCTGGTCACACTCATCATGTACCTTTCATTCTTCTCTATGTAATACTCACTTTAATTCTTGGGAGACTGCAGTACTCCATCACTGTCAACCCATCAGCAAAAATAGAAAAATATTGACATGATAAAGACTAATTTTCCCCCCTTGAAAAAGATTTGGTCACATCAAGCGCCAGAATATTGCAGAGACACCTGAATGAGATCATACTATCACAGAACTTGAGTGTGGAAGGAATCTCAGAAGTCATATAATAATACATGAGTATTATATACTATGATATAATTGGTATGATATGAATATGAATTCATGATATGAATAAATGACATAAGTCATCCAATAATACATGAGAAAACTCTATAACCATTTAAACAAGTCTGGTCTAATCATCCACATAGGAAAAATCAAGTGGATGAAGAATGTCTCTTGATCAACTTGTTTATACATGCAGTTATAGAGTATATGTATGTTTTTTCATATGTATGCATACATCTATGACAGTACAAATGGGCAATAAGTTGAACCCAGAATTAAACAAAGAGAGATCAGGTTACTGCCTTCAGAAATTTGCCTATAAATAGAAAATTAAAGCACTAACATTTATATTAATGATAATTGAGTGAGTGATATTTTCTTTCTTAGAGAAACATTCTAATTATGGATCTTCTCTGTGCCAAAGAGCAAGTTGAAGGACACCAAGGATACCTTCTGCCAAGGGTTCTGCTGCATTTGCCAATGACAGAGCAACCATCACATCTGATGCCATGTTACAGGATGCCAGGTGGGGAAAGTATTTGCAAACTTCACAGCACTGGAATGAGCTCTGGTCCCTTCAAGAACCAAATGTCAAAATCTGGGAAATAAACAGAGTCTGCGATTGTAGATAGAGAGAGGGCTTTGCATGCTTATCACAGAAAATTGCCCACCACATTGTCATATTTATAATTTCTTGCTCCCACCCTAGGTGGTAGATATCCTAGATGCAGGATGCATTAAACTGAAGAAACTCATCTTGATTAAATGAGTGCAAGAGAGGAGCTGGTCATGGCTGCCTTGCAGTAAGGAAGCATTGGAGTTAATCGACTGCATCTGGCTTTGTTTTGTTCACACACTCAGTTGGACACCAGACGGCAGTGGTTATTTTTTGAGCAATGTGGGGAAGAATGTTTTTGGGTTTTTTTTTTTTTTAAGTCCACGTGTGCCATCAGTTCTTCACCATTTTCACTGCTAACTTAATTTTCATGCTTAGATTCAAACTATATCTCAGGGTCTTTCTTCTTTCTCCTGCATCAGTTGGGAGTTAATTTTCTATACGGTTGAACCCTTAGTTTTATTGAGCCTGTGGCTATGGACTTGACCTTTTAAAATCAGACTAGTGGAAGCTTCCTCCACTGAAAAAGGAAAAACATATGCTGATGGCCTGCCCTGAAAAACTAACAGGATTAATGGGATTTAGAGTTAGAACAGATCCCAAAGGTCACCTATTTCATCTTCTTCATTTCATATATGAGCAAACTGAGGCCCAGAGAAAATAAGTAACTGTGAGTTTGGAGCAAGACCAACATTTGAACCCATTGCTGTTTTAATCATTTTAGTCATTTCCAACTCTTTGTGATCCCATTTGAGATTTTCTTCAGTAAAGCTACTGGAGTAGATTCCCACCAGCACTCTCTCCATTTCAGACCACTTAGCTGCCCATTCCTTGATATTTTAGGTTGACCTTTACAGAATGTGGTTTTTTTTCTGGGTGCTAACTTATCTCATTTGTTCTTCAGAATATTCCAGTTTGGAGACTTGAACTTAAGTCTTTTTGACTGAATCCTCTGTCTATTAAGTCACTAAAATACCTTCCATATATGTATGTATATGAATATATGTAGATAGATGTATAACATGACTAGAGAAAGGAAGAGGTAGACAGACAGAGACAAACAGAAAGAAGGGGAGAGAGGGAAAGACAGAGAGAGGGAGAGAGGGAAAGAGAGAGGGAGAGAGAGAGAGACAGAGACAGAGAGAGAGAGACAAAAAGAAAGAGAGAGGGGGAAAGAGCGGGAGAGACTCAGAGAGAGACAGAGAGAGACAAGAGTCAGAGATAGAGACAGAGAGTCTGATATTTGATCTGTGATTTCATTGGCATAGGGAACTTGAAGAAGTTGAGTCCCCTTGCCCCCCCTGCCCCTTGACTTTATTTTCTGTGCCACCTACCTATCTTGCATTTGAACCCATGTCTTGCTAAGTTTGGCATCCCCACCACCAATATCATGCTGCATTTGTTTAAATGCTTAGAAGCATGATCTATTCCCAAATGCAGAGGTCATGCAAGGAGAAAAATCATGGTCCTAGGAGCCTATTCTCTGATACACATGTTTTCTGGCCAGATATAAACACAACCATTTAGGCCAAGATTCCAAGGAATTCTTAGAGTTGTCAGTTTAAGCTATTTGCAGAAGTTTGGACTCTTCCTGACCCAGAAAAAAAAGCATCCTCACCAAAACATAGGAAACCCAACTTGCAATTCTCTTGAGATGGCAAT
Organism: Sarcophilus harrisii; assembly: GCF_902635505.1. Classification (NCBI taxonomy): domain Eukaryota; kingdom Metazoa; phylum Chordata; class Mammalia; order Dasyuromorphia; family Dasyuridae; genus Sarcophilus; species Sarcophilus harrisii. The sequence continues at coordinate 547,175,490 of NC_045426.1, read as the reverse complement.
GGAAGAGAATACCACCAGTTGGGGAAATTACCAAAGTTAAATATAATAAATTTGGGATTATGAGGCAACATTTCTAACTGCTTCTGATTTTGAAGCCAGAAAATCAGAGTCCAACTCCTGACTCAGTGATCAGTGTGATATTGTGAAAATCAATCAAATCTCTCTGGACTTCAGTTCCAGGCTCAGTTCTGGACCACAGAATAAGTTGGACACAAGAGTCTCTAAAGTCACTTTCAGTTCCAAATCTGTAATCTTATGATCCTAAATAGGCATGCCAAAAATAACTTTGCAAACCTCAAAGTACTATGTGAATGAGTTATCATTATTAAACTACTTGTTAGTGTTCAGTGATAAACTACTCTTCATGACCCATTTGAGGTTTTCTTAGAAAATACTGGAGTAGTTCATTTCCTTCTCCAGCTCATTATAGATGAGGAAATTGAGGTAAAAAGGGGTAAGTGAGTTGCCCAGGGTCACACAAGTACTAAATGTCTGAGGTCAAATTTGAATTCAGGAAAATGAGCTTTCCTGAATTCAGGCCTGGCAGTCTATCTAGCTTCCCAATAAACCACTGATGTTAGTTTGTAGTTACAATACTAGTTACTGAAAGATTTGTATCCCATGCTGCTTTTATGTGCAAAGATTCCACATTCCTTTGGTTTATTCTTGCAGCAATACTAAGAAACAAGTCAGGATTTCCAGACCTCATTTTAGAATCAGGAAACCCAGTCCCAAAGCGTAAGGTTGAAATTCTGCAATGTAGCCATGGGTTGAAGAAATTAGGGCTATGTTGCCTGGATAAAAAAAACATGTAGGTGGGATATGATGGTCATCTTGAAATATTTGAAAGATTGGCAGAATAAGGCTTAGATTTAATCTGTGTGACTCTAACGGGCAGAACTGGGATTAGGTAAATAGAAAATATACAGGAAGATTTCAGCTCAATATAAAGAAATTTCTAATTAAAACCATATATAATGAACTGTTTTAGGAGGGGTGCTCAAGATGTTCAAGAAACTAGATGATCTTGCTTTAGATAATTTGGAGGAGATCTTGAACAGGTTATGGATTATATGACCTTAAAGTCCCTTCCAATTTTCACTCTACTGTTGGAAGCTATGAGGAGAGATGACTTATCCAAGCCTGCACAATGAAAATGTCTTAGCTAGAATTAGAAATCAGAGCCTCTTGGTTTTTTAATCTGGGATTGTACCCATTGAACCAATTCACCAACCCACTGACATCTGGAGCTCCTCAAAGTCTTACCTCTTAGTAAGAAGCTCTAGGCAAATGCAAAACATTATTTCTTGGTCACCAGCTGTATACAGATTGACCTGCACTATCAGGCCAAATGCAAGCTGGAGAAAATCAAATCCAGCCCCAACAATGGGCCCCAGACCACAGAGGCCTTCAAGGAACCAAAACAACACCCCAAATGCAATTCCAAAAAGGAAATCTCCCAGCTGTCAAATACCATCACTACTACTAATCCACCTAGGGAAACAATTTTCCTTAAAAACTGAAACACACCATGTAAAAAAAGTGCAAGAGGGAAGCTTGGACTTAATAGAAAATTTTCTTTTTAAAATGGTCTCAACAAAGTTGGAAGCTGTTTCCTGCTTGGACTCATTTAACTATCCCTGATATGTTTCACAGATGTTCGAGTTAGGTTTGGAAATCTGAGTGTAGCAGCTCACAATTCTTACCCATCCACAGGACCCTTGAGCTGAGCCAAAATTGTTCTTCCACACATTCCCACAGCATCAGTGTCACTCACCCCGGGCATCGATTATCAGTACTGCCCAATTTCCTAGCACCAAAGGGGCTCCCTACTCAGGACACAGGGAGTCTTCCAACTCAATGGTATGTGGGAGGAACATTTCATAAAGCTCTGCATGAGCCTACCAGAAAAAGCTCACGACCAGCTTTCAAAGGTTGTTGGGCATTGCCAAGTGTCCTGACTCAGGGCGTTAATTCCTTATTCTTTCCTTATTGTGCTCCAAAGTGGCATAATTAGCAACTTGTGGAAAATACAGGCTAATTTCAGGTTACCAGGGTCTGCCAACAATCACAAATTAGAGTGTATACACTAAACCAGAAGAATGAGGGGCTGAGAGAAAAAAAAATCAATAGGACAGCTGGTAGATAGTTGTAGCAGAGGGATATCAACCCAAAATATAGAGAAATGGGATCAAGCAAACAAAACAAGGCTCTTTTGAATTTTGTCAAAAATGTTATTAGAAGAGGCCAATCTGAGCCCTTAATACAATGATTTTCTGGAAAGACTTGGGAGACAAAAAGAGGGGGATTTTTTTTCAGTGACCTCCAGAATTAATCCATAGACAATAAACTGTGAGCCTAGTTTATGTAGAAATTTTATAATTTTCAGGGAAACCTATCAGATTCTGTTTGCCCTGTCCCAAGACAATATGCATTTGCACTCTTTATGTCCTCTTCTGGGATCATTCATATTGGCCACAATCAATGTGGTCACAGCTAGATCTCACTGCCACAAGGCAGTTCTCCACTCACTTCATCAGATTATAGAGCTAGAAGGGATCTCAGAAGTTATCTGGGTCAAGTTCCTCATTTACAGAGGAGAGCTTTTAAGTTTCTGAGGCAATATCTGAACCCAAGTCTTTCACCATTCTGATGCTCTACCCATTTTGTTTTAATATAATTTTTACTCCCTTTCTCCTATATCTCCTGCTGTCCTACTGAAGTAGAACCATCTCCCATATGAAATTCCCTTCATAAACTACTGATTCCTGGATGTCCTCTCTGACCTCTCCAGCATCTGTGCCCTGTTCCCTCCTCCTCCAGCAGATAGTAGTACTACTACTATCCAGGGCAATCTCCAGTCATCTTGATCTATATCTGGCCACTGAAAAGAAAGTGAGACAGGTAACCTTGCACAGCCCTCTCTCACTTAAATCCAATTCACTTGCATGTCTTGACATCATCTCCCTGATGTCATGGACCTCTTCAAGAAAGAAGGATAAATAACAATTATGTATCAGGGATTGTGGTAAGTGTTTTACTGATATTATCTCATTTGATCCTTACAATAACCGTTAAAAAGGTAGGTTCAGTGATCTTAGAAAGGCATGAAAAGACTTGCACAAAATGAAAAATGAAGTAAACAGAAACAAAAGAACATTGTGTACAGTAAGAACAATATTGTTTTAAGAATGAATGACTTCTAGTGACTACATCATTTTGACTCTTATAAATACCCAAATTAACTACATGGGCTATATGAAGAGAGATACTATCTGCATCCAGGGAAAGAAATGATAAATAAAAATATGTATAAAATAATTTTATATATGTATATCTATTTATGTCTAACAGTAACCATTTTGAGGGTGGATGGGGCAAGAAAGAGAGGGAAAAAAGAAATTTACATGGTAACTTGGATATATGGAGAAAATAGCAAGTTATACATGGCAGATTTGCTGTTGTATATACAGTCATATTTTTATTGTATTATGGAAATGCTTTAAATTGAATTGAATTGGAAAATAAAATTTTTTTTAAAGGTAGGTGCTATTATAATCCCAATCTTACAGTTGAGGAAACTGGGCCAGACAGAATTTAAATGACTTGACCAGGGTCAAGTAAGTCAAAGTAGTAAGTATCTAAGGCTAGATTTAAACTCAAATCTTCCTGACACTAGACATAGAACTCTATCCAATATTCCACTAGCTGGAAGCTATTATTTCCCTCCTTAAATTTCTATGAGCACTTTGAGAGGTTTTTTTTTGTCCTTGTCATGAACTACCTACAGTTATTTGTGCACATGTCTCACCCCATTACCTCCATTAGATGATAAGTTTCTTAAGAGCCTTTCAGTAGGTACTTAATGTGTGGTGAATTGTATTGAATCTATAACTCTCCAGTTCACTGCTAGGGTTCATAGGATCCCAGGTTTAGGACTGAGAGGAACTTTAGAAGCTGCTTATTCCAATCCCCTCATTTTAAAGATAAAGAAACTGAAACCTAGAAAAATCAAATTTTTGTGACCAAAATAATGTGAGTAATAAGTGGCACATCAGGGATACAAATTCAGACTCTTGTTCCCTTCCAAATCAGAAATCTATGTGGTACAGGGAATAGAACTTTGACATATTATCAGAAACACTTGAAGTCAAGATGAGCTCAAATCCAACCTCAGACATTTACTAGCTATGTGATCCTAGGCAAGGACTTAACCTCTACCTGCCTGTTTCCACCATCTATAAAAATGGGGATAATAATATCACCTACCTCATAATATTATTGTTTGAACCAAATGAGATTATATTTGTAAAGTATTTATTACATTGCCTAGCACATAGTCCAAGTTATCTAAAATTTTATTCTCCTTCACCCCAAATAAAGCATAGTAGAGTTGTTTTTTTACAAGTTTATTACATATTGTAACTCATCCCCACCCTAAAGTTACAAAACTCTGCTATAAAGTCATTAAGCCAAAGGCATATTTGTCATATTGTCAACTAACGGCCCTCAACATTATTTTACCTAACTCCTTATTTTTAAGGAATTAATTAGTTAGATTTCATAGACCTATAGTTTTCCTTTTCTAGCTTTTCACTTTCCCCACATGTTTATACATTCTTGTTCAGACACTGACTTTCTCTTCTGATTCAGTAACAAGAGGAAGGGGAAAAGAGGAGGAAGGGACAAGCATTTTTAAGTACCTGCTATGTATCAGGCCCTATGCTAAGTACTTTATAGACATTGATTATCCCCTCTAATTCAGTAGCATGGGGAGGAAAGAACAAACATTTATTAAGCACCTACTATGTATCAGGCCCTAGGCTAAGTACTTTACAACTATTTTTTCATTTGACCCTCACAACAATCTTAATTATGAAGTAAGTACTACTTTTATCCTCAATTGAGGCAGGGGATATAAACCATTCCACCATCCAGGTGTTTCATAAAAACCTTGTATGTGCAAGTTTTCACTTCTTTCAGACTATTAGCCTCAACCCAGTTACACTATATTGCCATTCCATCCTGGACTTGCTCATTAGTTACTTCCATGCTGTCCAGTACAGAACTCTAGATTTCCTCATCCTCTTGACCTTCTACTGAGTTAGTCTTACCATCTTCCAACCCCAGAAACCCCTTTTTCTCTTCCTGGTCCTAGGCCACAGGATACAACTGGGGAAAAGTCCCATAACCAAGCAGACCTGGCCCACTACAGGGTCACATTAACCAACTACAACTTGACTCTGGCCATTCTTAAGTAATCCTGCTACTAAACCCACATCAACTCTTTGACTCCTTCTTGATGATAGTGATTTCAAACCTTCTCCTCTCTATGTAAGTCCTCACCAACAATCTCTGCTTATAATATAAACTTCTTTCTTTCTGATTGAAATCAGTATGACTCCCCTTTCTCTGTCCCTTCATTTAAACGGTTCTTCTTTTCTCTACATATCTTATATCCCCACCTCTGTGACTCTGCTTTTACTATCCCTTTTTGTAAAACTTTGTTTTTACATATATCTCTCATCTCCCTGACTACATAAATGTCATGTCAGTCAGTCACTTAACTACAATTTATTTATTAAGCATCTACTATGTGATGAAAACAAAGACAAAAAAAGATTTCTTGTTTTCAAGGGTTTCAAGCTAGTCCTATCTCCAAGGTCTAAATCCCACCTTTCCTTTAAAATAGGGCTTCTTAAACTTTTTCTACTCGTGACCCCTTTTCACCAGAAAAAGTTTTATGTGACCCCAGATATATATATATATATAAAATAGATATACAAATTGAATATTTACTAAAAATAAATCATGATTTTGGAGCCCCCATTTCAGTTATTCAGTTATGAGACCCTACATAGGATTGTGAACTCTAGTTTAAAAAGTTGGGATTTAAAACAACTCAAATCCTGCAGGAAGTCCACTCTGCCTTAGGCGATCATTTCTCCCCTGACTTCCTATATTAACTCTCCTTTACTTAATATTTGTCACTGGCACAGTTTAGCAGAAATACACCTGAATTTGTATTCAGGAAACATTGTTTCAAATACAATGTTCAGAATATAACTGGGGAAAAGCCCATAACCAAGCAGACATGCTGCTATAATCCAGCTACAAAGTGACCTTGACTGTTCTTAAGTAGTCTTTATAGTCACATGACTATATGCTTTACCTCACTGGGTTGTTGAAAGAAAAAGAACTTTGTAAAACTTTCTTTTTACATATATTTCTCATCTCTCTAATTACACAGTCAACTCAGTGAGTGTGGGGTATACTTTATAAACTTTGTATGCCCAGTGTCTTGCAAAGTATATTGTGTTCAGCAGGTGTTCAGTAAATGTTTGCTGATCAAAAACATTCTCTCCTATAGTCACAGAAAAATGTATCTCTTAGCTCTAACCTTTTCATTTGTGCTTTATATCATGGTATTTGCACAGAGTAATTCATTCAGAATCAGAAAAACCTGAGCTTGAAACCCACCTGTGGGTTCATGGGTTCATGATTAGCTGTGTAATCATGCTAAAAATCATTTAACTTATTTCAACTTATTTTCTCATCAGTGACATGGGAGCAACCCAAGATTGTAGTAAGTATGAAATGAAGTCATATATATATAGCTAGCACTTTGCAAATCTTTAAGAACCATAAAAGTACGAGGTAGTCTTATTAACCTATCTCTTTACCTCATACCATTTTGTCTTCCCTTTTCAACTGATTCACAGTCTTTCTTCCCCAACTTCTACCCTCAAAAACAGGGGTCTTCAATATATATACTGACATTCCTTTAAACATCCTATATGTCAAATTCTTCAACCTACTCATTTCTCATGACCAATATATTCTTCTTTGGAGGAGCAGAGTAGAGGATAGATAGAAAGGGAAAGAAAGATATTCAGAAAGATAGATCTATAGACAGACATGATATCATTTGAGATTGATTTTGTTTTGTTTTGGCAAAGATGCTAGAGTGATTTATTATTTCCTTCTCCAGTTCATTTTATAGCTGAGGAAACTGAGGCAAACAGGGTTAAGTGAGTTTTCCAGGATCATACAGCTAATGTTTACTACCAGATTAGAATTCATGAAGGTGAATCTTCCTGACTCCAAGCCCCATACTTTTATCTACTCTTCCTCCTAGCTGCATAGATAATGGGATAGATACACACACACACACACACACACACACACACACACACACACCCCTACACAATACACAGAAAGAGAGAAAGAGAGAGAGAGAGAGAGAGAGAGAGAGAGAGAGAGAGAGAGAGAGAGAGATACATAGTTACTTAGATAAGATAAATAGATACATGATAAAATTATTTATTTTGTGGCAGATACTGTTCCAAATACAAATTCAAGCCAGAAAGATAGTCTCTACCCTCACAAATGTGAGGGAAGAAAACACACAAAGAGAGAAGAGAGGTAGAAGGATTGTATATCTTGAAGTAATTGTTAATTCCATAGACATTTTAAACTCAATATGTCCAAAATTCAGCTCATTATCTCTCCCTTTAAATTCCCTCTCCTTCCAAATTTCCTTATTACTGACAAGAGCACTACCATTTTTTCAATCCACTAGGTTCACAACATGGTGTTATCCTTAGCTCCTTATTTTCTCTGACTCCCTAGTCCCAATCTGTTGCCAAGGACTGTCAATTTTACCTTTGCAGCATCTATTTCCTTTTCTCCTCTGATATTGCTCTCTCTCCAGTGCATGTCCTCATCTTCTTAGACTTGGAATATTACTACAGCCTGCCCCCAATTTCCAATCCATTCTTCCTTCAGTTGCCAAAGAGATCTTCCTAAAGCAGTAAATCAATCATGTAATCCTAAACTCAGTAAACTCTAGTGGTTTTCTATCACCTCCAGGATCAAATACAAAATCCTCTGTCCATTCAAAGCCCTTCACAACCTAGCCCCACTTCACCTTTCTAGTCTTACCCTACCTTACATTTCCTACCCCCATCCCTAAATTTACGTGTGCTTTAATCTCATGACATTGACCCCATTGCTGTACCTCTAACAAAATTGTTCATCTCCTAACTGGGAATTTTCACTGCTTTGTCCCATTCCTAGAATTCCTCTTCATCTGGGCTTCCTTCAAATCCCAGATAAAACCCTACCTTCTAAAGAAAGCCTTTCTCAGTCCCTCTCAATTCTAGTGCCTTGTCTCTGTTAATTATTTCCTATTTATTCATTATATAGCATGTTTATACATAATTATTTACATGTTGCCTCCCTCATCAGACTGAAGTCCTTGAGGGAAGGATTGACTTTTGTCTTTCTTTAACTTCTTTGTTAAACACTTATGCCAGTGCTTAATAAAGGGTCTAGCACATTATAGATACAGAATAAATGTTTATTGACTGGCTGGCTGAATCTTTCATTTTTAGCTTCAAAAATGCAAAAGTCTTTTCTGTTCATTAAATACACACACATACACACTCACATATACCACCTCATTTGATCCTTCAACCTATTCCAACCAGTAGGCTTTTTTCTTGTCTTTTAACAACCAGATTCCTGAAATAAGACACAGAACAGTCTCTAATTCCTCAGCATTTTCTTCCTTCAAAGTTTTCGCTAATGTGGTTCCTCTCACTACCATTAAATTGAAACTGCTCCCTTTAAGGTCTCCATATATAGTCATTTTTTCTCAATTCTTATCTTCCTTGACCTCTTTGTTATATCTTACAATGTAGCTCTTCTCATCCTTTAAAGTCCTCTCTTTCTTGGTTTTCATCATATTGAACTCTCCTAGTTTTTCTTTTAATAGATTGTCAGGCTTCCTGGACTCACATTCTCCTAATGCTCTTTAAATTAAATGTAAGTATTCATTCACCTGCTCTTCTGCTCTTCTGATTAGTATTTGCCCAGACCCTTCTTTCATGGAGGGCCTTAGACATGTTGCACTTAATTCCCCACTCTGTACTCTAATTAGTTTTCTCTTACTCCTTTTCGTCATGCAAATCAGTCAGCTACTACTATTTATTAATTTTTTTACTGTATGTTGGACATTGTACTAAGTACTGAGGATAAGGCAAAGAAAAAAAAATTCCCTGTTCTCAAGGAACTCGAAGTCTAATGGAAGAGACAATATACAACTAGCAAAAAGATAAATTTGGGATAGTCTCATAGGTAAGACACTAAGATTAAAGGGGGCTGGAATAGATTTCTAGCAGATTTAAAGAATCCTAGGAAGGAGGTGAAGATGAAGAAGGACAGTAATAGAATGTTAAACTCAAAGAACAGTAAATAGAATTCAGTATTGTTGCATCTCAGGAATTGGTAGTGGTGGAGATGTAAGAAAATGGAAATGTAGGAAAGGTCTAGTTTATAAAGGACATTAAAAAAATCAGAGGTTTAATATTTAATCTTGGACATAATAAGGAGCCACTGTAGTTTATTAAGAAGAGGTGGAGGCATGATATGATAAGATCTGTGCTTTAGGAAGAATACTTTGGCACTTGAGTGAAGGGCAGACTGAAATAGAGAGAGATGTGAGGCAGAAAGACCAACCAGCAGCCTGCTGGGATGATCTAGGCATGTGGTGATAAGGTTTTGCACTAGGGTCTTGCAGCTTTGTGAGTAGAAAGAAGGGAACTTGAATGAACAAAGGTAGGATTGCCAGGGCCTGGAAATTCAGTAGATATGGAGAGTGAGAGTGAAGAGTTAAGGATAGCATTTAGATTTTGAAACTGGATGACTAGGAGAATAATGGTACCCTCAATAGAAATAGAGAAGTTAGAAAAGAGGAAAGCAGTAATATGCATTTATAAAATACCTACTATGCCCCAAATGCTTTGCAGATGTTTTCTTTGACTTCACAACAATCCTGGAAACTAAGTGCAGAGTAGAAAGATGGAAAAGTTTGGGACACAAAGAAAATAAGTTCAATTTAGGACATGTTGAGTTTTAAGATGTCTTTGAGGGGGAAAGGGGGAAAAAAGATATTACATAACTATTATATTTAAAAGGAATAGCAAGTTGTATATAATAAATTTGTAGTTTCATGTGCAATCATTTTTTTTGTTATACTATGTTCTGAAAATGCTTGCTTTGTTACATAAATTAAAAAAAAAACAAATTTTAATATATTTATGAGACATTCAGTTCAAGATGTATCTTCCCCTTACCTCTGTCCAGATACCTTTTGTATATTCTTCAATTGAAATGAAAGCTTCGAATTATATTCAACAAAGGACAATGGAAAGATAGACTAAAATTAATTATAAACTAAATGATCTAATCCTAAAGAATAAGTGGGTCATAGAAATCATAGAAACAAATAATTTCATTAAAGAAAATGACAATGAGACAACACATCAAAATTTATTGGGATGTAGCCAAAACAGTACTTAAGGGAAAATTTATTTCTCTAAATTCTTACATCAAAAAACAGAGAAAGAACAGAACAATGAATTGGTCATACAAATAAAAAATAACTAGAAAAAGAGCAAATTTTAAAATCCCCAATTGAGCTCCAAATTGGAAGTCCTGAAATTCAAAGATGAGATTAATAAGACCAACAGTTTAAAAAAAAAAAAAAAAAACAACTATTCATCTAATAAATAAAACCAGGAGCTGGTTTTATGGGAGAGGAAGAACAATGACATAGATAAGTCATTGGTTAATTTAATCTTTAAAAAGAAGAAAATCAAATATCCAGTACCAAAAATTAAGAGGGCAAAATCATTAGCCATGAAGAAATTAAAGCAATCATGAGGAAATATTTTGCCCGATTATATGACAATAAATCTGACAATATGAGTGAAATCAATAAATATTTCTGAAAATACAAATTACCCAGCTTAAAAGATCAGGAAATGGAATGCCTAAATAGCCCTCTCTTAAAAGAACCATTAATGAATTCCCTAAGAAAAATCCCTAGGGCCAGATGGGTACACAAGTGAATCCTACTAAATAGTTAAAGAATTTCAATACTATATAAACTATTTGGAAAACTAGGTGAAGAAATAGTCCTACCAAATTCCTTTTATGATACAATATGATGCTGATTTCTAAAACTGAAAGAGCCAAAACAGAGAAAGAAAATTAGGGATCAATTTCCCTAATGAATATTGATTTGAAAATTTTGAACAAATTACTAGCAAGGTGGTTACAGGAATATATCACAAGGATTGAGGACTGTGAACTTTTGTAATTTATATCAGGAATACTGTGTTGGTCTAGTATTAGGAAAACTATCAACATAATTGACTATATAAATAACAAAACCAAGAGAAATTATTTGATCATCTCAATAGATGCTGAAAAAACTTTTGACAAAATATGGCATCCATTCCTATTAAGAACAATAGAGAGGATAGGAGTAATGTCCCTTAAAATGATAAGCAGTATCAAACTAAAATCATGACCAAGCATTAGTTATAATAGGGATAAGGTAGAAGCTTTCCTTATGAGATTGGGGTGAAGCAAGGATGCCCAATGACACCACTATTATTCCATACTGTATTAGAAATGTTAGTTATAGGAATAAGAGAAGAAAAAGAAATAGAAGGAATTAGAATATTCAACAAGGAAACAAAACTATCACTCTTTGCAGATGATAGAGAATCAACTAAAAAAACTACTTGAAATAAATAACAATTTTAACAAAGTCCAGCAGCAAGAGATAGAAAGAGAAATTCCATTTAAATCAATTGTAAACAGTATAAAATACTTGGGAGTTTACCTGCCAGGCAAACTCAGGAACTACACAAACACAATTGGGAAGCATTTGTCACACAAATAAAATTAGATTTAAACAATTAGAAAAACATCAATTGTTCATGGGCAGGCTAACCAATATAATAGAAATTACGATTCTGTCTAAACTTATTTACTTATTACCAATCAAACCACCAAATAATTATTTGATAAAGCTAGAAAAAAATGATAGCAAAATTCATTGAAAAAAATGGTCAAGTATATCAAAGAAATTAATGAAAAAAACTACAAAGGAAGATGGTATATACAAGCTGTTTTCAAATGAAAAAATTAAAACTATCTTATAGGCATATGAAGAAGTCCTTTAAAATACTTTTGAATAGAGAAATGCAAATTAAAACAACCTCACTCACATCAGATTGGCTAATATGACCAAAAAAAAAAAAAAAAGCATGTTAGAGAGGATGTGGGAAAATTGGAACATTAATTCACTGTTGGTGGAATTGTCAACTAATTCAACTATTTTGGAGAGCAATTTGGAATTATGCCCAAAAGAGTAACCAAACCAGGCATACCTTTTGATCCAGCAATACCACTACTAGGTCTTTATCCCAAAGAGTTCATTAAAAAATGAAAAGTACATACATATGCAAAAATATTTATAGCAATCCTTTTCATGGTGGCAAAATATTGAACAAATTGCCCATAATTTGGGTAATTGCTAACCAAGCTGTGGCATATGTATGTGACAGAATCCTACTGCAGAATAAGAAATGATGAACAAGCAAGTTCAGAAAAACTTGGGAAAATTTGCATGAACTGATACAAAATGAAATGAGCAGAACCAGGAAAACCTTGAGCAACATTGTGTGATGATCAATTATGAATGACTCTCAGCAACACAGTGAACCAAGAAAAGTACAAAGGACTCATAATGGAAAATGCTATCCATATCCAAGTAAAGAACTGATGGACTCCGAATGAAGATCAAAATATACTTTTTTATTTAGTTTTATTTTTTTCTCAGTTTTTCCCTCTTTTGATCTGTTTCTTCTTTCACAACTGTGATGAATTCAAACACTTAATAAATGTGTTTTACACATTTGCACATATATAACCTATATTACATTACCTACCATTTTAGAAAGAGGGGAGGAAAGAAAAAATTGGTACTCAAAATCTTGTAGAAATTAATATTAAAAATTGTCAGTATGTACTTGGGGAGTGGGAATTACTATTTTTTAAAAATAAAATGGAAGCTTTGAGGATAACAACTATTTTGCTTGTTTGGACTTGTATACCTCGTCTTGGCACATTGTCTGCCACACACAATAAATAATTTAACCATCTACTTATCTAACATCTGTTTGAAGACCTCCAAGGAGAGAAAATTCATCATCTCTTGAGACAGTTTGTTTTACTTTTGCAGAACTCTGTTAGGAAGTTGATGTTTTTCCCAATATCAAGCCTAAATTTGACTGATCAATATCTATTTCTTATCCTTGGTTCTGCCCTCTAGGTCCAGAAAGAACAAATCTAATCCCTCCTAGAGTTATAACCCTTTCAAATACTTGATGACAATTAGCATATCCCCTCAAAGATTTCTCTCCTCCATGCTAAACATATTTACTTCTTTCAACTGACTCTCCTCTAAAAGCTTCACCATTCTGATTACCCTCCTCTAGACAATTTATCAGTTTCTCTCTAAAAACAATGGTGCCCAGAATTTAATTCAGTTCTCCAAATGAGATCTGACAAACATAGACATTGTGGAACTGTTTATCCCCTCTTTCGGAATGTTATGCCTCATAATTTAATTCTTCTTCACATTAACTGCTATATCATATGGCTGATTCATATTGCAAGCTTGCAGTCCATTGAGACCCCCAAATCTGTCTCAAAACATTTGCTGTCTAACCATGACTCTCCCATCTTCTGCTTGTAAAGGATGAAACTGTTACTAAATCAAGTTAAGACATTATTATCTGTTCTATATTTTACAAAGAAAGTTCCTGCAAATTTCTAGATAATTGAAGTCTCCTGGGTTATAACATGCTTCCCCAAAACTTCATTCATCTCCTCTTTCTATCTAGATGATATGTAGTATATCCAAATGACAAAAATCATTTTTGTTTCTCTCTCCATTGAACTTTACCTCATATTTCTGTCATCTCATTTTTGGATTTATTAACATGAGGGCCCTTTCTCAATATAAAATATTACTTTAGCTTCCCTTTTACCAATCATATGTTTTCAGTAAGAAATTCAACTTACTTAAATTTTATAAATATTTATTAAATATCTGCTATGTGTTAGTTACCATTTTTGTTATTCAGGGACACCTGACTTTTCATGACCCTGTGCACACTAATAGTATTCATGGGATTTTCTTGGCAGAGATATTAGAATGGTTTGACATTTCCTTTTCCAGTGGATTGAGGGAAGACAGAAATTAAGTGATTTGCCATGGGTCACACAACTGATAAAGTATTTAAGGCTAGATTTTAATTCAGGTCTTCCCAATTCCAGGCTGAGCACTCTATCCACTGAGTCATCTTGCTGTCAAGCACAGTACTAGGTTCTCAAGACCAAAACCTAATAATGAATCAGTAGTTCCCCTCAAGGAAGTTAGATTCTATTGTGCTAAATATAACATATGGCTGCCATATTATAAGAGCCTAATTAATAAGGAAGACTTAGCAGATGCCTGCTGCTGACTTTTCTTTATTCTGTTCTGTCTGTCTGTGTCTCCCTGTATCTCTCTGTCTCTCTATATCTCTCTGTCTCTCTGTCTCTGTCTGTCTCTCTTGCGCTCTCTCTGTGTCTCTCTCTCTGTGTATGTCTGTGACTGTTTCTGTCTCTCTGTGATATTCTCTGAAGCAAACAAGACCTGTGATAACATTCACCTACAACAATGTGTCATATACCTTGGTGTTCGGACAGATAAATTAATCAATCAATTATTTATTAAGAGTCTGCTATATACCAGGCACAATGCTAGGCCCTGGGGATACCAAGTACATGGAAGGAAGTAATATATATGCTCAAGAAGGTTACATTTGAATGGGAGAGACAACAAATACATATTAAAATAGGTACATAACAAATATAAAATTAATAAGTATAAGCATATACAAAGTAACTTGAATATAAAGTACTTTAAGAGGGAGGGAACTAGCACTTGGAGGGGTGGGTCAATCAGAAAAGCTCATATAGAATATGGCTTCAATTGCCTTTTAAAGGGAGAGATGTCCTCTATGAAGTAGTGGTAAGGAGAGAGTGCAATCCAGGCAGATAGGATGGCCAGTGCAAAGGGACAGGAGGTGGCAGATCATGTCTGATGTTAGAGAAACAGCCAGTTTAACTGGATCACAGAAATCATGAGGGTGAATACTATACAATGAGCATGGTGAGGTGAATTTTAGGGTAGGCTAGATAGGGGTTTAAAAGTTCAAAAGAGGAGATTCTAGTTTATTCTAGATGCAAATAGGGAACCACTGGAGTTGGAAGTTATGTAAATCACATGTTCTCTGTCCTTAAGGAAAATTGCTTTGGCATTAGGGTGAGGTGGAATGAGCAGAAACCAACAGTTAGAAGACTATGGCAATTATGTAGGTGAGAAGTAACAAGGATCTGAATTAAAGAGGTAGCTGTGTGAGTGGAGAGAAGGGGTTAAATGGAATCTAGATCATGGAAGTAGAAATGGCAAGATTAGGCAACTGATTGGATAGGAGGAGTGAGGCGGAGGAGAATGATAAAGCTGAAAATGTGAGAATTATGAAAGATGTGATGCTTAGTCAGAAATAGGAGAATTTAGAAGGAGGGCTATGTTTTAAGGGAAAAGGCAATGAGCTCAGTTTTGAGCACATTGAGTTTAAGATATCTCAGAAATGTCCTGATTTACATAACTTCCAACTCCAGTGGTTCCCTATTTGCATCTAGAATAAACTAGAATCTCCTCTTTTGAACTTTTAAACCCCTATCTAGCCTACCCTAAAATCCACCTCACCATGCTCATTGTATAGTATTCACCCTCATGATTTCTGTGATCCAGTCAAACTACCATGGAGAATTTAAGAAAGCATTAAACTCTTCTTCTTTTCCAACAAAAGTAATCAGTTTTAATTTTGATTATCATAGAATCATAGGATCATCTATTTTGAGGTTAAAGGGACCTTTGACCTATCACCAAGTCTAGCCAAAATTTATAGATAATAGAGAAATTAGGTGACTTGCCTAACATCACATAGGTATGGCAGAGATGAAATTTGAACCTTCTTCCTTTGCTCCATATCCAGTGCTTTTTCTGCTATTCTATTGTACCTTCTTATTATTTGAGCACCTTCCCACTATCAGTTGGGAGCCCTTTGGGAACTTCATATTGTTTACCCCATAGCAATGAGGGACAAACAAAATCAAATAAGATTATGTATGTAAATTGCTTTGTAATCATAAAGCCTTATATAAATGGGTTTTTGTTTACTTAACATCACTTATTGAGTACAGATTACCTGTGAGGCACTGTGCTTGACACTGTGAGAAAATAAAAAAGATTAATATTTGGCCTCTGCCTTCCTCTACCAAGGAAAAGTAGGGACAAAGGGAGACACCTTCCATACCCCTTTTTGTCCCATCTTAAATTAGGCTATTGTGTTGAGAGGAAGAACTTCTTCCTCTCAACACAATAGCCTAATTTTCCATAGGCAAGCAGTGGAGTGTATAGAACTCTAGACCTGGCATCATGAAGACTTCGTTTCAAATCCTGTTTCAGAAACTTGTCAGCTTTGGGGTCATAGGCAAATTGCTTAACCTCTCTCAATCTCAGTTATCATTTATAAAATGATATAAAAAAAAAGTACCCACATCACAAAGTTGTTGAGTGGCTCAAAATGAGATGATGTATGTAAAGTGCTTTGCAAATCTTAAAGCACTATATAATTGTTAACTATTTTTATTTTTGTTATCATCATCATTAGTCTGGAAAGCTTTAGATTAGTTTCCAAGGTTTGCATAATCCCCATGTGATTTCTACCTTCTCTGAATCTGGGTTCCTGGACCTACAGGACCTCAGTAGTCAGTTCACCCAAACATTGACCCTTCAATGATTGGCTCACACATTCCAACTCAAATGAGACAGACTGGTACTAAAATGTCAATTTACTAATTGTCGTAGGAAATACAGGAGAACCTTACATATTTAGGGTTTATGAGCCATTGTCTACATTTATTTTTCGAGCTCAGATGACCTTTAATTGTATAGTAATTCATCTCACCTTAGATAAGCTTGTCTATTCATCCTTAGCTCGTGAATCAAGGTGGATAACGTATAAGACCCAAAAAAAAAAAAAAAATAGTAGTGTAAAAAAGGGCAATTGAAGGATTTTCAGGCATAGAGGAACTTAAAAACAAAGAACTATGAAACAACTTATAGAACGCCTATGTTCCTTGAAAGACCCCTTTCAGCTTTAAGAGGCCATGATTCCAAGGGCTCTATTTGGACAGTAATCTTCTAGTAGTCTGAAGATCAGTGATTTCATCAGATGTATATTACAAGACCTCTTTCTCTGAAAAGATGATCATTATGAGTCACTGTCACTGAAAAAAATTCACCCCACAGTGGCCAATCTATTGGTGATAAACTGAGCCAAGCTGGTTCCAGAGCCACAAAAAAAAAAAAAAAAAAAAAAAAAAAAAGGAATTTTTACATTTGGGACAGATACCACAAATCATGCTCAGGGCAAGTAGCATAAAGCAAGCTTGATGGAGAAGAAACAAAGATCCTGAGATAGCAACATGAGACTTCTGAGGAGGCTACCAGAGCTGAACACTTCTTTTTTTTTTTTTTTAATTTTTATTTAATAGCCTTTTATTTACAGGATATATACATGGGTAACTTTACAGCATTAACAATTGCCAAACCCCTTGTTCCAATTTTTCACCTCTTACCCCCCCCTCCCTAGATGGCAGGATGACCAGTAGATGTTAAATATATTAAAATATAACTTAGATACACAATAAGTATACATGACCAAAACATTATTTTGCTGTACAAAAGAATCAGACTCTGAATTATTGTACAATTAGCTTGTGAAGGAAATCAAAATGCATGTGTGCATAAATATAGGGATTGGGAATTTAATGTAATGGTTTTTAGTCATCTCCCAGAGTTCTTTTCTGGGCATAGCTAGTTCAGTTCATTACTGCTCCACTAGAAATGATTTGGTTGATCTCGTTGCTGAGGATGGCCTGATCCATCAGAACTGGTCATCATCTAGTATTGTTGTTGAAGTATATAATGATCTCCTGGTCCTGCTCATTTCACTCAGCATCAGTTCGTGTAAGTCTCTCCAGGCCTTTCTGAAATCATCCTGTTGGTCATTTCTTACAGAACAGTAATATTCCATAATTTTCATATACCACAATTTATTCAGCCATTCTCCAACTGATGGACATCCATTCAGTTTCAGTTTTAGCCACTACAAAAGGGCTGCCACAAACATTCGTGCACATACAGGTCCCTTTCCCTTCTTTATAATCTCTTTGGGATATAATCCCAGTAGTAACACTGCTGGATCAAAGGGTATGCACAGTTTGATAACTTTTTGAGCATAGTTCCAAACTACTTCCAAAATGGTTGGATTCTGTTCACAACTCCACCAACAATGCATCAATGTTCCAGTTTTCCCGCATCCCCTCCAACAATCATCATTATTTTTCCTGTCATCTTAGCCAATCTGACAGGTGTGTAGTGGTATCTTAGAGTTGTCTTAATTTGCATTTCTCTGATTAATAATGACTTGGAGCATCTTTTCATATGACTAGAAATAGTTTCAATTTCTTCATCTGAGAATTGTCTGTTCATATCACTTTGACCATTTTTCAATTGGAGAATGGCTTGATTTTTATAAATTAGAGTTAATTCTCTATATATTTTGGAAATGAGGCCTTTATCAGAACCTTTGACTGTAAAAATATTTTCCCAGTTTATTGCTTCCTTCTAATCTTGTCTGCATTAGTTTTGTTTGTACAAAAACTTTTCAGTTTGTATAATCAGAAATTTTCTATTTTGTGATCAGTAATGATCTCTAGTTCTGCTTTTGGTCATAAAAGACCTTCCCTTCCACAGGTCTGAGAGGTAAACTATCCTATGTTCCTCTAATTTATTGATAATTTCATTCTTTATGCCTAGGTCATGAACCCATTTTGACCTTTATCTTGGTTACGGCGTTAAGTATGGATCAATGCCTAGTTTCTGCCATATTAGTTTCAATTTTCCCAGCAATTTTTATCAAACAGTAAGTTCTTATCCCAAAAGCTGGGATCTTTGGGTTTTCAAAGACTAGGTTGCATATTTGTTGACTGTTTTGTCCCTTGAACCTAATCTATTCCACTGATCAACTAATCTATTCCTTAGCCAATACCAAATAGTTTTGGTAACTGCTGCTCTATAATATAATTTTAGATCTGGTACAGCTAAGCCACCATCATTTGATTTTTTTTCATTAATTCCCTTGAAATTTTGACCTTTTGTTTTTCCATATGAACTTTGTTGTTATTTTTTCTAGGTCATTAAAATAGTTTTTTGGGAGTCTGATTGGTATAGCTAAATAAATAGATTAGTTTAGGTAATATTGTCATCTTTATTATATTTGTCTCCTATCCAAGAGCATTTAATATTTTTCCAATTGGTTAGATCAGATTTAATTTGTGTGAAAAGTGGTCTGTAATTTTGCTCATAAAGTTTCTGATTTTCCCTTGGCAGATAGATTCCTAAATATTTTATATTATCAGTAGTTACTTTAAATGGAATTTCTCTTTGTAACTCTGACTGTTGGATTCTGTTAGTGATATATAAGAATGCTGATGACTTATGTGGGTTTATTTTATAACCAGCAACTTTGCTAAAGTTGTGGATTATTTCTAATAACTTTTTAGCAGAATCTCTGGGGTTCTCTAAGTATACCATCATGTCATCGGCAAAGAGTGATAATTTGGCTTCCTCATTGCCTATTCTTATTCCTTTAATCTTTTTCTCAGCTCTTATTGCTATAGCTAGCGTTTCTAATACAATAGTAAATAGTAACGGTGATAGTGGGCAACCTTGTTTCACTCCAGATCTTATTGGGAATGGTTGCAGTTTGTCTCCATTACATATGATGCTTACTGATGGTTTAGATGCTGCTGATTATTTTAAGGAAAAGTCCATTTATTCCTATACTCTCAAGTGTTTTTAATAGGAATGGATGTTGGATTTTATCAAATGCTTTTTCTGCATCTATTGAGATGATCATATGGTTTTGTTAATTTGGTTATTAACATGGCCAATTATATTGATAGTTTTCCTAATATTGAACCAGCCCTGCATTCCTGGTATAAATCCTACTTGATCATAGTGTATTATCTTGGAGATGATTTTCTGTAGTCTTTTGCTAATATCTTATTTAAGATTTTAGCATCAATATTCATTAGGGAGATTGGTCTATAATTTTCTTTCTCTGTTTTCAGCCTACCTGGTTTAGGTATCAGTACCATGTCTGTGTCATAGAAGGAATTTGGTAGGACTCCTTCATTCCCTATTTTATCAAATAATTTATATAGCATTGGGGCCAATTGTTCTTTAAATGTTTGGTAAAATTCACATGTAAATCCATCTGGTCCTGGGGATTTTTTCTTAGGGAGTTGTTTAATTGCCTGTTCTATTTCTTTTTCTGAAATGGGACTATTCAAGCAATTTACTTCCTCCTCTTTTAGTCTGGGAAGTCTATATTTTTGGAGGTAGTCATCCATTTCACTTAGGTTATCAAATTTATTGGCATAAAGTTGAGCAAAATAACTCCTTATTATTTTCTAATTTCCTCTTCATTGGTGGAAAGTTCTCCCTTTTCATTTTTAAGACTACTAATTTCGTTTTCCTCCCTCCTTTTTCTAATCAAATTTACCAAAGGTTTATCTATTTTATTGGCTTTTTCATAGAACCAACTCTTAGTTTTATTAATTAGTTCAATAGTTTTTTTACTTTCAATATTTTTAATTTCTCCTTTTAATTTTAGAATTTCCAATTTAGTATTTGATTGGGGGTTTTTATTTTGGTCTTTTTAGTTTTTTAGTTGAAGCCCAATTCATTAATCTTTTCTTTTCTGTTTTATTCAAGTAAGCCTCTAAGGATATAAAATTCCCTCTTATTACGCTTTGGCTGCATCCACAAATTTTGGTATGATGTCTCATCATTGTCATTATCTTGAGTGAAATTATTAATTGTATCTATAATTTGCTGCTTCACCCAATCATTCTTTAAGATGAGATTGTTTAGTTTCCAATTACTTTTTGGTCTATTTCCCCCTAACTTTTTGTTGAATGTAGTTTTTATTGCATCATGATCTGAAAAGAAAGCATTTACTATTTCTGCTTTCTTAGAGCTGAACACTTCTAAGATTATTTTGTGCAATGTTGTGTTCACTCTAGCAAACAGCTCCATCTCCTCTCCCATGGCAAACTTGGACTTTGTCCTGCAGACCCCAAGCCCCCAAACTCTAACAATAGATGAATGTTCACTTCATCTTGTCTAGGAATTAGAACTCCAGATCACTTCCTGGTCATCTCTACACTTCTCCCAGCCTCCCCAGTTCTAGTTCCCCTTTAGACTTTGTCTTCCACTCTCCCTGCCCCTCCCATTTGAATATAAAATTCCTGATTCAAGTACTATTGGACTTGTTTGTATATGTATCCTGCTTAGACAATGACTTGAAGTATTCAGTTATATCTGATTCTTCATGACCCCATTTGGGATCTTTTTGGCAAAGATACTGAAGTAGGTTTCCATTTCCTTCTCTAGCTCATTTTACAGATGAAAAAACTGAGATAAATAGGGTAAAGTGACTTGCCCAGCCACTACAGACAGATTTGAACTCAAAAAGATGAGTCTTCCTGGCAGTAAGCCCATACTCTTATCACTGTGCCACCAAGATGCCCAACAGAATGACTAACACGTGAGAAATGTTCTATGTAGCTAGTTGTCTGCCAGTCTAAAAGGGGACAAAAGAGGATCTCATTGAAGTCCACCATATTGCAGCTTCCTATTTCAATCAAGTTTTCTTTCTCACCAGGTCCTAAACTCTATTTCTTTACTTGCTAATAGACCAAAAATGATGTTAGAACCCTCTAAATTCAACACCTTTGGGCAAAGCTCCAGTAACCCCACCCTAGTTATAATTATAATTGCTCCTCAGACTTCAAACAGACAATCTATCATTTAGTCTTGGAAGGCATTCCAGTCTAGTAAGGCTTGCCAGGGTCTGTGCTCTGCTGGCATACCTTTCAAGAACCTGATGTTACCTCCACACTACATAAGCCTTGGGAATAGGCTTTTTTGTGGGAAAATTATTTCATAAGATGCAGGATTCCATTTTATGACTCATCAAAGAATATATCTTCCTTTCATCTGTCTCTCCTGTTTTACCAAATATCCCCATTCACAGCTCCAAATTTCTCAATTTGGGGGAGGAATAAAGAAACAATAATGAGATCAGCACTGGTAACAATGGTGGCAACAGCAGCACAAGGAAAGCCAGGAGATCTGGCTTTTGTTTATTCATTAATCCAACATTTTTCATTGGTAACATCCCAGTCACTATAGACAATAAGCTATAGACATAAAATCAACTTAAAAACTCTGGAGATACAATATTAGTCTCCCCTTCTCTTTCCTCACTGGTACTAGGTAAATTATTTTATTGTGCCACATATCTGTATCATAGGTCCAACAATTCTTTTCTTTTTAAAATTTTATAAATCGCTTTTGGCCAAAAAAGGTCATTATTGAGAACATTGTACTTTAGATTTTATATAATGGTCCACATAATGAATCAATCAATAAATAAATGCTTATTAAGGGCCTATTATGCATCAAACACTGTGTTAAGCTCTAGGGATGCAAGAAGAGACAAAAGGCAGTCTCTGCCTTCAAACGACTTACAATCACGACATTCAAACAAATATATACAAAGGAAACTATATAAAGGATCTAATTAATAGAGGGAAGGCACTGGAATTAAGAAGGGTTGAGGAAAGTTTCCAGTAATAGATGGAATTTTATTTGGGACTTAAAGAAAGCCAGGGAAGTTAGTAGGCAAAATTAAGGAAGGAAAATGTTTCAAGCAGAGGAGACAGCCAGATAAAGTGGGAGTTGGAAGGGGCATGGCTAACAGATGGAAGATCTTGTTCACAGAACAGGCAATGTCATTGGGATTGAAAAGTATGTATAAGAGAGTCAGGTGTATAAAGACTAGCAAAGTAGGAAAGGTTAGGTTACAAAGGGGTTCAAATGACAAACAAAGCATTTTACATTTGATCCTTGGAAGTAATAGGGAGCCACTGGAGTTTATTGAGTAGGGGGTGACATGATCAGACCTGCATTTTAAGAAAATTACTTTTATGACTAAATGGAGGCTGGATTAGAGTAAAGAGAAGCTTGAGACAAGCAGATCCAGCAGCAGATGGTTGTGATGGTCTTCAGTGGAGTGGGTGCAATAAAAGAGAAATAAATCTGGTGGTATAGGGAATAGAATAGTAGGCTAGAAGATCAGGAAGACCAGGCTTCAAATTCTGCCTTTCCTCTTACTAGATATGTGATCCTGACTGTCATTTAACTTTTATAGGTCTTTTTCAATTTATATGTAGATCACACAATCTTGTCTCTTATAAATCTATTATCCAATAAATTATAAGCTCCCCCAAGACAGAAACTACCTTGTTTTCATATTAACCTGTCACATATAGGATACTTTATAAGTGCTTATTCAATCAAATTGAAATGTCAGATATGTTGTAGGATTCCTTTTAGGTGTGAGCTTTCTTGAGATAACCAGATGGTTCAGTGGATAGAGTACTGAATAGAATCAGTAAGACCCAAATTCAAACCCAACTACAGACACTCACTAGCTCTGTGATCCTGAACAAGTCACTTAATCTCTGTTTGCCTTAATCCCCTGGAGAAGAGAATAACAAACCACTCTAGTATCTTTGCCATGAAAATGCCACGTTCTCTGTGATCCATGGGGTCATGAAGAGTCAGACATGTCTCAGCAATAACAATGAGCTTTCTTACAAGTCTGCTGAGGACCATCCTTAACTTAAAGTTCTGTGATCTGATTCTGAAATTGAATGATATGGAACACATAAATTATACTGATTTTTGTTAAGCTTTGAGGTTTACTGAAAGAATGAGAGGCAATATAACTATAGTGGATAGAGTTCTAGTTTCAGAGTTGGGAAGAGTAGAGTTCAAATCCTGCCTCTGCTACGTAATAACTATGTGTTCCTGATCAAGTCACTTAATTTCTCAGTAAGTATTACTTTCTCTAAGACCATAACTTATAAAGTGCTGATCTGTAGTAAAAGAGAGAGCTCTCTTCCCTATAATTCCTATTTCCATCTTTTTCACAAGAATGGCCCAAAATATTTTTGGAAGAATACAAATATGTAAAAACAAAAGTGGTTGTACATATATGTGATAAAATATTTTTGAAAGCATAAACTTTTTCCTTTCCAAAATCTTTGGAATTTTGGAAATCTTTGTTTCTAATCTGTCTCTGCCTCTGCCTCTTTCTCTCTGTTTCTGAGTCTGTCTCTCTGTCTGTCTCTGCCTCTCTCTGTCTCTTTCTATGTCTCCCTGAGTGTCTGCCTCTCTGTGTCTCTTTGTATCCTTCTCTCTGTCTCTCTCTCTTTCTGTCTCTGTTTCTCTTCTTCTTCCCTCTTTCTCTCTCACTTTCACAGCCCAGCTTTTTTTTCTCTCTCCTCTCTTTCTCTCTCATTCTCACTCTCTTTTTCTGTTTTCCATCTCTAGTCTCACTTTACCTCTGTGTCTCTGTCTGTGTGTCTTTGTCTCTGTCTCTGTCTCTC
This sequence comes from Sarcophilus harrisii, assembly GCF_902635505.1. Taxonomy (NCBI): domain Eukaryota; kingdom Metazoa; phylum Chordata; class Mammalia; order Dasyuromorphia; family Dasyuridae; genus Sarcophilus; species Sarcophilus harrisii. The sequence continues at coordinate 547,150,920 of NC_045426.1, read as the reverse complement.
TCTCTCTCTTTCTCTGTCTCTCTCTCTCTCTCTTTCTCTCTCTCTCTCTCTCTGGCTGGGATTTTTCCTTTTCCCCCTGAAAGCTTCTATTATCAATCACTGCGTGGGGTAAATTTTCAAATCAGGATTCAGGGTTTTTAAACGGCATGACTCCTATTACAGCCAAGAGGAGTCAGGTGACCAGCCCCTGTGCGAGTCCTGAAAGCCTGCTCCATGGAGTCTGTTTACTTGCTTTTCTTTCTTTCTTTACTTCTTTTTTTCTTTATTTTAATAGCTTGTGTCAGTGTTATCATTTCAATGAAGCTGGGCCTGTTTACAGCACCAGCAGGCCTAATTCCCAGAGGACTGGACTGGACTATCTTTCTCAGAGAAGCCTGGCACAGGAAGGCTGGAGAAAGAATGAACCAGAAAAAAGAACGGAAATAGGGCAAATTTTGAGGCTTATTCTTCTTTGACATTTCACCAGGACCATAGTCAGTTTCACCCTAGGAGCAGCTCCCATTAACACTAGGTGCTATTATGAAGTAAGATGGTCTCTGTGTGTCTCTCTCTCTTCAGCCTCCCTCTCTGCTCTTTGTTCTAAGCCTTCTTCTCATTCCCCTCTCCTCGGAAAGCAGTATTTTTCTTTCATTCTTCAGAAGCCTAAAAAGATATTCCCCAAAGCACTAAAAGAAATTCACAAAAAGACAAAAAATACTTGAGTAATAGTATAATGTAGGCAAATGACTGAATTCCCCAAACACACTTGTGAGTCCCTTAGTCACTTTTTTTTACATGTTCTGGCTCAGGAGAAAGAGTGTGACAATTTGGGGTGAAGCAGTAAAGCCTGATAGGTCCCTCAGTCCCAAAGTGAAGGGGGAGGGCATGGTATGTTATCCCAGAGCATCAAATCATACATCACTGAGCTGACACACATAATCTATGAAAATTTCCCCAAAGTTGGGAAAAAGTGAGAATCACCCGTTTGAATCCATTACAATAATAATTTTAAATTATTAAATATTATAGATTTAGTATATAAAAATTTAAATATTTAAAAATAATATCAGTAATAGTATTTATTACCATTACTAGATTTATTATTCAGAGAAACTGAGGTTCAGAGTGACTTGGGCCAAGTGACTTAACCAACACAGGCAGTACATTGCATAGGCAGAATTTGAACCCAAGTTCATGAAAGGAGATATCTAGAGCTAGAAGTGACCTCCTGGGAATATAAAGCAATCCCATTTTATAGATGAAAAAACTGAGGCCTGAGGAGGATCAGTGATTTGCTCAAAATCAATTAGAAGTAAACATCACAAGGCAAATTTAGACCCAGATTCTCTAACCATAGAATCAAGACTCTTTCTTTCTCCTGTACCACACTACCTCCACAATCTAAACTTTTCATTCTACAATTGAGGAAAACAATGCCCCAAAGAGTTGCCTAGGTCACACAGTCAGTAAATGGAAGGTCTGGGATTGTTTGCAAAGGATTGAGAGATTGAGTATATTCCCAGGCTTTCCCATGTTCAGATAAATTTCCCCTGGAAGTTTATTAGCTTATCTTCCCAAATGAGCTTTGCTCCAAAGCTACAATTTCCACAGAACCAGGTGCAAAGTACCCAGAAGCCTGAGTCTTCTGGAGGATATCCTAAATTTCCTAGCTGACCTCTCAAAAAAAAAAAAAAAAAAAAGGGTCTCAGAAAATTACCCATATGGTCCCAATAATTCACACAGAAAAAGATAGAAAGAGACAGAGACAGAGAAATATATAGAAATAAGACAAAGAAATAGAATCAGAAACAGAGAGACAGAGAAAAGACAAACACAAAGACATAGAAACAGAGACAAAGACAAAGACACTCAAAGGGATACAAAGAGAAAGAGAGAGAGAGAGAGAGAGAGAGAGAGAGAGAGAGAGAGAGAGAGAGAGAGAGAGAGAGAGAGGAAGGAGAGAAAGGAAAAGAGCCTTTCAAGAGAGGGAAGACTAAGGCAGAAATTAGAGTATAGAAGGGATTAAAATTACCCATATGGTCCCAATAATTCACACAGAAAAAGATAGAAAGAGACAGAGACAGAGAAATATATAGAAATAAGACAAAGAAATAGAATCAGAAACAGAGAGACAGAGAAAAGACAAACACAAAGACATAGAAACAGAGACAAAGACAAAGACACTCAAAGGGATACAAAGAGAAAGAGAGAGATGGGAGGAGAGAGAGAGAGAGAGAGAGAGAGAGAGAGAGAGATTAAATAATGACTCTAACAAAACAAGCAAATATGATCTTTTCTATCCCCTTTTTCAGAAAGGACAAATATTAGTCTTTTTCTCCCTCTTAGAAATAGATATCATTCCCTTCAGTCTGGAAAGAGTGTTAGACCTGGAGTGAGAAAAAAATGGCTTTAGTTCTGGTCTTGCCAAGTATTCTCTATGTTACTATCAGTAAGTTATCTGACCTCTTTCAACTTCCATTTCCTCTTAGAGAAAATGGGTATAATAATACTTATGTTATTTATCTCACAGGGTTGTTGTTAGGAAAGTGGAAGACTAATGAGAGTTGATACTATTATCATTATAGCAATCAGAAAAAGAGAATTTAGTCATTTTCACCACAAAAAATCTTGATGGCTCTGTTTTTCTTGGTCAAAAACTATAACTCAGCAACTTGCCCAAGTAATGCCTACATCAATTCATTTCACATAGCATTTACGTACTTATTTGAATAAGAGAATGAATATGCATTTATTAAGAATTTTCTTGGATAGGACTTAGAAATATGCATATAAAAACAACACTGTTCTCAAAGAGATTACATTCAAATAAGAAGAGATAACACTTATAGAAGAATAATATCCAGGAAAAGATGTTTTGGTTTGGAAATCAAAGGGTTGGTGAATAGAACCATGGAGGAGTTAATTAACATACTTATTCTAGTAATAATGGTAATACTAACTTGATTATGGTTCTAATACTAGAAAACAGAGAACTGGAAAAAATTACCCTATGGAAGATTCCAAGAAGATAGCCAGAGTAGAGCATGAAACATGGCTGGAGTCAACTGGTTATAGTGAGCCTCGTGATACATTTCCTAATCAAGAGAGGGAAGACTCCAAGGCAGAAATTAAAAAATAGAAGGGATTAAAACTACTCATATGGTCCCAAGGATTCAGTAATAGAGTGAATAGAAAGGTCTAGCAGTACAGAGATTACAATCATTGGCAGGGCAGATGCAAGAAAGTGACAATGTTAGAATGTGAAAAATCTCAAGTCTTTATTTTGAGGCTTAAATGGCATTAGTGTCAATCAGGCCAGAATTTGTTTTCACTTGGGATTGATGGAGTGAAGAACCTGAGACACCAACATCAGAGAATTCTTCAGGATAGTCAGGAGGAAAAGTAGAGGGCAAGCTCCCTCCCTGTGATGGTCTGGCTGGAGTCTGCCATCTTTGAGCTTTGCAGTATTTTTCCAGCTTGTATTCCTGTAAGTTAATGCAGTGGGCAAGGGGAGAGGAAGGCTCCAAATGAAGTGCAGTAGAAGAATTTTGAGAGAAAAAAATGTGTGCCCTGGCAGAATTTCATCAGCCTGCATTATTACAGAGATCAAGGGTGAAGATAGATCCTGGGACAGAACAAGGGAAATAGGGTCTGGTAGAAATCTGAGGGAAGAGGGAAAGAGGGAGTATGAGTCACTAATTATATTTACTTCAGGTGAAAAAAATAAAGTTCTAGTTATACCTCTGGGACTTGCTATACAAAGACTAAAATACCCCATTCATACAAGATACCTACAGGCATTCATCTCCAAATAACATTACCTTCTACAATCCTCAAGAATGAACTCATTAAGTAATGACTTGCCGGATATCCTCTAGGAAAAAACAAGGACAGCTACTAACTGAACTCTTGACATTTTGACTTTTTGACATCTGACAACCATGTAGAAAGTGTGGTCAACAAACTTGGGGGAGATTAAAATACCTTCCATGAAAATCAAGACTCTTCTCTAATTCAACAAGCATTTAACTCTCTAGCTTTTCAGCCAAAACATCCAGTGAAAGAGGATATGAGTTGGCCCCAATGTCCTAATCCCTAGTGACAATAACAAGTGTGTGGTTATCCCAACACAGGACCTACCGCACACTACACAAGGCTAGGGGAAAGGCTTTGGGAAAAATTATCAACAACATAACCATAGAATTATAACATCATGAGGTTTCAAGGAATTTTAAGATATCACATTGTCTATCCCTCAGCCACCAAGGACATAAATCATCCTAGATAAATGGAAATTTTGGAAGTTTTCACAAAAAAAATTGTCTTTTTATTAAGAAGTTTATTATTAAGATTGCTATTTGAAAAAATGCATCTTTTTCCAGTTTCCTCATCTGTAAAATTCAGCTGAAAATAGTTGTATTCCACAAACAATGCGGTGTAGTGAAAAGAGAGCTGGCCTTGAAACCAGGGGGATATGGATTCAAATTCTGTCTCTGACTTATACTGGCTACATGACCCTAGGTTGCCTAGTCACTTAAACTCCCAGTGCTTTTAGAGAATCCTCTAAGACTATAACCCCAACTGCCTACACTGAGAGGTAGTTTCCTCATCTGGGAGTTTCTTGAACTAATGAAATCACAATAATTGTCCCAACACTTGTTCTACCCATCTCACCAGATGTTTGTTTGGTTTTGGTAAACATAACTTTGTATTGCCATAAAAATGAGAGATGCTCAAGAAGACAGAAATCCAGATAGCCCACCAATTAAAAACAATTTGAAACTAGACTTCTAGGTAGAGTTTTGTAAAAATTCTAGGAGAAAGTTGGATAGAATGGGGATTAAAGTACACATCTTGGTCTGAAAGAACACTCTTCATGGACAAATACTGAGAAGTTTAGGCATTTTGCTTCTTAGATTTCTCTTTTTGAGAGTAGGCAAGTGAGCTCCTGCTGTTGCATCCTTGTTTCTGTATGGGTGTGGATCATGGTTGTCAGCTAACCCAGACATCCCCTCAATGACAATTTTCTTCTCCCTTACCCCCAAGGTGAGGAAGGAAGCAACTCTCATCAACTGAGCAACTGTTCAGTTTTGCCTCTTCCTCATTCCCACTGCAGGAAGGAGTCCAAAACAGGAAAAGCTAATTTCTGTTGTTGCTCTCCAACAAATTACACCCCTTTCCATTTTGCTCTCCATCTTTCATGATATCTCCTCTTTTATGAAATACAAAGTTTTATTTCTCTTCATCCTTCTTATATGATTAAGATTAGAAACAGAATTAAAGATTTAGGTAATATTTGGATCTAGGTCAATAGTAACAGACAGACATGTATCTCATTTCATTGGAAAGTGGCAAAGATACTGGTTTTCTACCCATCATCACAAACACATTGGAAATACTCTTCCATAGCAAATTCAAGTTCATAAGCAGGAGAGATTTTAAGCAAAGATAATAAACTAAAATGAATCAGAATCCCCTAGACACATCCATGAAATATTTTTATTTTGCTTTCTACATTATCAAACTTTGGGGATTCATGCCAAATTTCAGAGATAATAGCTTTTGCTTTTATATAGGGCTTTAGAGTTACTCAATGATATTTTCATATAATCAGGGATGAATATATATATATATATATATATATATATATATATATATATCCTTACATGTTAAGTTACGTATGAGGATTTGAGAGGGAGATGGCAGTACCTCTCATGTAAATTCTCTCTCTCTCTCTCTCTCTCTCACACACACACACACACACACACACACACACACACATATATATATATATATATATATGACATGTTAGGGAATTCTCATGTAATCACCTGTAAAAAAAATTCATAAAGGAGCCCACAAAATACACAGATATAAATCCTTTTCCCCAAATACTTGACTCACAAACCTGGTCCATTTTACCAGATATAAGAGTTATCTGATAATGCTTCTAAAGGCAAAGTGAAATGGAAAATGCCTAATCAGAAGTACTTCAAACTTTATATTCTGATAAGGCTTAAGTATCAGCTTTCCAAAAGTATATGATAGTAGTTATAAATTAAGTTACTGAATCCCATTTCAATGTGTACTTTTATCTGTTAGTATTTCCTTTATATGTAAAAAATAAATACCTGTCACACTCAATTTATGTTGTACATTGAATATCTCTCTACTACCACTTTTGGGAGAAGACCTGGACAAAAGATATAACCTAATCTTAAAGGAATTTCAGATTGCCAGGTTTAGAGGGTTAACAAGTCAAAGATTATGATAAGTAGGGAAGTCAGTTCCCATTTTCATTAGAGGCCATGCTTCCCAGGAATTAATCAAGTTCGGATAGTATGCTTGGGCCATAGTGGAGAAATGTCATTTAGTGGAGAAGGGAAAGGGCACAATATCCTAGGTCCCAGGACCCAGCATTGGTTCTTAAATATCAAACACACACACACACACACACACACACACACACACACACATGTTTCTGGATTAAGAAAGTTATTAATCCATTCAAGTTCAATATCTCAAAACCAATTGCCTCTCAAGAAAACATGTTATAGTAGTGTTGACTAAAAATGAATCCTGTTCTGTATTATTAATTTCTCTGCCCTAAAAATCTCTCATCTTGTTCCTAAGACAAGTTTCTCCAGCCCAAGTATAAGAATCAGATAGAATCAGTTAGCTTAAGATGCTACAATGAAAGAATCCTTCATACAAAGATGAAGAAGAGGAACAAAGGGACAGAGGAAATGGAGAGAAGGGAAAGCTAAAGATGGCAGGAGGAAATGAAGGAAGAAAAAAGGGATGAAGGAGAAAAAGGAAGAAGAGTAAAAGGAGGGAAAGAAAGGTGAGCTAAAAGGAGGATAGAGACAAAGAGAGAAGAAAGGAAAAAGGAGGAAGAGAAGAAGGAGGAGATGGAAAAGAAGGGGGAGGGAAAAAGGAAGAGGGAAGTAGGAAGAGGAAGGAAGAGAAAAAGGAGAAAAGGAATAGGCAGGAGGGGAAGGAGAACTGGAAGAAGGAGGAGGGGAAGGAAAGAATGTGGTAGAAAGCAAAGGAAAAGAGAGAAAGTGAGGAAAGGAAGTACAGAAAGAGGAAGGATGAAAAGGAAGAGAGGAAAAGAGAACAGGATGAGGGGAAAAAAAAGAGAAAAGGGGGAGGAGGAGAAAAAGAGGGAAGAAGGGTTCAAGAAGAATGGGAAGAGGAGGAGACAAAATACAGTATTCCAGACTGTATTATCTTTTGCTACTGGACAAGCTCTGGGGGCTTTCTCTTCTGACGCCTCAGGCATCAGACGAAACAAACAATTCACATGTCAAAGAGTATGGCCTTGGGCCCATTCTAAGCCGCAGCCCCTGGGATGAAAATATACCAAAAGGAACTGGTGCAGACTGAGTTTGCAGACATTTGCAACAACACAGCTGGGGAAGCCTGACAAACTTTCCCTGTCCCAGTTTTGACAAATGTCCCATTTGTGTAAAGGATCAAAGAGAGTCAGAGACAGTAATCTAAGCACAAAACTCCACTCCAATGACTTTGCACATTTGCTCCCACATGTGAAGAGCACAAAAACATCATACTCAACTTTTTGGAGGGTCTAAATCCTCCAATTCTTACTTTTCCATTCCCACTGTAGCTCTTTGCTCCGTCCTGCATAAAACCTTTCTCATTAACCAAAACAAGGTGTGATCACAGTGAATCTCCATACAACCAGAATACCTCCATATGCTCAGAGATATATGTACTGACTGGAATGCTTCCCATGGATGTGAGTACTCACTTCCCAATAGATTCCAGCCCTTTATCCAATAGACTGTAAGCCCCTTCAGGACATTTGCCTCTTTTTGTATCCTCAGCACATAGCAAAGTGTCTGGCACATAATAGATGCTTAATAAATGTTTATTGACTGATTGGTCTTCATGTCTTGCTGGAGCTCAGATAATCTATTACCTGGAGTCTAGCTCTTTGCCAAAAAGCTTTTCCATAGTTAGATAGTCTGGTCCATAAATCTGACACAAAGTTCATATTGAAAGTTTTTCCCCTAGGTACTTATCACAGCTTCAGCTTTTCTGAAATAATTCTCTAAAGATAAATCATCTTATCATCTTATAGTAGAGCATCAGAGGAGGCATTTAGGGAAAATATGTTGTTCATATTTATGATTATCTTTGGATGCATAAAAAATAATCCAACCTCAGATGATTTCAGAGAGGCCTGGAGAGACTTACATGAACCGATGCTGAATGAAGTGAGTTGAACCAGGAGAATCTTTTACACAGCAACAGCAAGATTATATGATGATCAATTCTGATGGATGTGGCTCTTTTCAACAGACAAGTGATTTAGGCCAATGGTTTTGTGATAAAGAGAGCCATCTGTACCCAGAGAAAGAACTATAGGGACTGAGTGTGGATCACAACATAGTATTTTTCACTTTTTTGTTATTGCTTGCTTACATTTTATTTTCTTTCTCATTTTTCCTTTTTGATCTGATTTTTCTTATGCAGCATGATAATTGTGGAAGTATGTATAGAAGAACTGCACATGTTTAACACATGTTAGATTATTTTCTGTCTAGGGGAGGGAATGGGGGGAAGGAAGGGAGAAAATTTTTGGAACACAAGGTTTTGCAAGGATGAATGCTGAAAATTATCTATGCATACATTTTGAAAATAAAAAGCTTTAATGAAAAAAATTATTCTGCCTCAATAATATTTAAAGAAGTTCTACCAGGGTAAACTTTCTCTAATCCTCTGATGTATAAATTTCCCACTCTGTCCCCATAATATGCATACATATAATTTCTCTTAATTATCTTTTATTCCAAAAAATCGTGGCAGAAATTAGTATCTCAGAATGAGAAACATTTAAGGTAGCAGCATGATACAATAGAATGTGTACTGAATTTATTTTTAAATTTCACTTAATTTTTTTCAACTAAGAAGTATTTTTCTTTCCCTTCCCCCTTCTAGTTGAACAAAAAGGGGGGAAAAATCCTAATAACAAATATGCATAATTGACCAAAACAAATTGCCAAGGAATTAAAAATTTAAGGGATGACCATCAGTTGAATGGCTGAATAAATTGCGGTATATAATTGTCATAGAATATTATAGTTCTATAAGAAATTATGAGACAGCTGATTTCAGAAAGACTTGCATAAACTGATGCTGAGCAAAGTGAACAGAACCAGGAGAATATTAAATATAGTAATAGCAAAATTGTGTGATGATCAACTATGATGGAACTATGATGGTTCTTCTCAGCGATGTAGTAATTCAAAGCAACTCCAATCAACTTGGATGGAAAATGCCATATGCATCTAGAGAATGCACTATAGAGACTGAATATTGATTGAAGCATACTATTTTCTCCTTTTTTGCTTGTTTGCTTGCTTTTTTTTCTTGTGTGTTTTTTTCCCTTTTGGTCTGATTTTTCTTGTACAACATCACAAATATGGAAATATGTTTAAAAGGATTCCACATACTTAAATTTCATCAGACTATTTGCTGCCTTGGGGAGGAGGGGATAAGAGAGGAAGAAAGAAAAAAATTAGAACACAAAGCATTATAAAAATGAATGTTGAAAACTATCTTTGCATACATTTCGAAAAATAAAATACTATTGAGAGAAAAAAACAATAAATCCATTCTAAGATATAACTGAATTACATCACAAAGGGCCTAAAATTGCTATTTAAATAAAGTCCTGTTCAGATTGGCTAAAAGGACAGGAAAAGATAATGAATATTGGAGGGGATGTGGGAAAATTGGGATATTAATACATTGTTGTTGGAATTGTGAACTGATCCAACCATTCTGGAGAGTAGTATGGAATGCTCAAAGGGCTATCAAACTGTCCATTCCCTTTGATCCAAGTGTCTCTACTGGGCCTGTATCCCAAAGAGATCATAAAAAAGGGAAAAGGACCCACATGTGCAAAAATGTTTGTAGCATTTTGTAGTGGCAAGGAACTGGAAGTTAAATGGATGCCCATCAGTTAGGGAATGGCTGAATAAGTTATGGTATATGAATGTTATGGCATATTATTGTTCTATAAGAAATGATCAGCAGCATGATTTTGGAAAGACCTGGAGAGACTTACATGAACTGATGCCCAGTGAAGTGAGTTGAATCAGGTGAACATTGTACATAACAACAGCAAGATTATATGATGATCATCAATTCTGATGGATATGACTCTTTTCAGCAGCAAGGTGGTTCAGGCCAGTTCAATGGTCTTCTGATGAAGAAAGCCATCTGCACCCAGAGAGAGAACTGTGGGGACTGAGGGTAGATCACAACATAGTATTTTCACTTTTTTGTTGTTGTTTGCTTGCATTGTGTTTTCTTTCTCATTTTTTTCCTTTTTGATCTGATTTTTCTTGTGCACATGATGATTGTGGAAAAACGTATAAAAGAACTGCAGTATATGTTTAACAGATACTGGATTATTTGCTGTCTAGGGGAGAGGATGGGGGAAGGAGAAAAAATTGGAACACAAGGCTTTGCAAGGGTGAATGTTGAAAATTATCTATGCATATGTTTTGAAAATAAAAAGCTTTTTTATAAATAAATGAATAAAGCCCTGCCCAGATGTTAAAAAAAAAGTCATATTAGGCATGTCCAAAAATATATTATTTATCTTGTATCTTAATTCTATCTCCTCTCTATCAGAAGGTGGGTAGCATGCTTCATCTACAATGATCTGGAAATATATTTTTCATTACATTGATTAAAGTTTTTGAGCCTTACAACTTTTTTTCCTTTTTAATATTGTTGTATTATATAAATTGTTCTCCTGGTTCTGCATTCTTTACTCTGCATCAGTCCATAAAAGTTTTCTCAATTTTCTCTAATCTATCCATTTCTCATGGTGCTAATCATATATTTATATACCATAATTTCTTTAGCCATTCTCCAATAAATAGCTATTCCCTTAATTTTCAGTTTGGGGCCACCACAAAAAAAGAAAGGCTACTATAAATATTTTCATATATGTGAGTATTTTTCCTCTTTCTTTGATCTCTTTGGGTATAATGATCCTAGTGTTATCACTAGTCAGATAATACACAAACTGAATTTAGAACCAGAGGCCTGAGCTCAAATCCTTACTTTGCCCACTGCAATCTTTATAGCCCTGATCTAGTTATCTAGCTACTTTAGGACTCAGTTTCCTTATCTGTAAAATAATTGAGTTGCTATCTGAGATTCTTTCCAGCTCTAAATCTAAGATCTTTGTCTGCTACCAACGTCAGTAACATTTCATCTCTTGATAGTTTCCTTTCCCATTTATTAAAAAACAGTGCCTACCCAGTAACTTAGCAATCATTGTCAAAGTTAATTGATATCTACATCGCTTAACATTTTTCTTTTCCCTCTTAATCCCTGAAGTTCCCAAAAAATTCCACTTAGAACAAAAGACTGCCTCAAGCAATGTCATACCTCCTTCAGAGAAACAGAACTAGATGGTAAGAAGAGGGAGGTGATTTGCAAAGCAATTGAAAAGTATAGTTTCCACACTGCCTTAGAGTAGGAAGAGGGCATAAAGAAAAAGAGAGGAAAATAATTATCCTTGTAAAACTTTACTTTTTGGAAAAGACTATTTCAATGTGTCATTTCATCTTTTATCTCCTAAACTTTCAGGAACTTTTCAGGAACTTCAAAGGGAGTTATGAACACCAGAACACAGTACTGAGGTTCAAAACACTGGGGTTCTAGGCCAGTTTTTCTTCCTTCCTATTTGACTTCAAACGAGTGACTGAACCTCTCTGGACTTCAGTTTCTTCATATGCATAATCAGAAGTTTTGACTATATAATCTCTAAAGCCTCTTTTATGCAAAATGTAGCTCAATAAGAAATTCAATTCACAAAATATTTTTAAAAGCCTATCACCTATAAGAAAATAATTCATATAGTGCTAAAACAGTCCAAGAGCTTAGGATAGGCTATATGGTGTAATAGAAAGAATCATTTAGATATCCAGAGAACTAATAAAAACATAACCCCTAATCCTTGGGAGTGGAGGATGGGGAAAGGAAATGCAACAAAATATGGTATATTGTCATCAAGCATATTTAATGTATTCATTAGAGTTGCTTAACTGTACTTCCTTATTACATAGAACAATGCTTTTCAAGTTGAATCTTTGTAGGTGCTAACAATGTTAGAATGATTAATAGTAGATGATCAGTAATTTTTTAAAAGAAAGAACCTTTCTTTCTTAATGAAATCCCAACTTGACAATGTTTATGTAAGCTGGAGCAAATAATTTCTTTGAACTTAGTTTTTTCCTCTGTAAAATGGGGAGAATAATAATTGTATAATCTGCTTCACAGGATTTTTTGAGGAAAATATTTTGTAAAATGGTAAAGATAAAGGTCTTATCTTATAAGTCTTTTATCTGAAGTGGAATTTGGGGGGGGTGGACTTCAAGAATTTAGAAGGAAAAGGAAAATGTTAAAGAGATATAGATTTCAATTAACTTTGACACTGATTGCTAAATTACTGGGTAGGCAGAGATTAAATATTACTGATGGTGATAGCAGACAAAAATCTTAGATTTAGAGTTGGAAAGAATCTCAGATAGCAACTCTTAATTATTTTACAGATAAGGAAACTGGGTAAAATAACTAGATAACTTGATCAGGGTTATAAAGATTGCAGGGTAAAGTAAGGATTTGAACTCAGGACTCTGGTTTTAAATTCAGTTTGTGTACTATCTGACTAATGATAACACTAGGAACATTATACCCAAAGAAATCAAAGAAAGAGAAAAGGACTCATATATACAAAACTTTATAAGAAAGTAGTCTTAGCCTCTTAGCATAAGGTTAGATTGCCTCCCAGATCATAAAGCAACATCCAAGGAGGACAGAAGTCAAAACAAAACCGCAATTCTTAGAAAGCACAGAAGTGTGTGTTCCTATTCCCCCTGTCATTCTCCAATGCTTAGTAGTAGTTCATTCCATCAGCAATTGGCCATCACCAAATCTTCCTTCTTCATCTCATTCGTCTCTTGGGGAGTAGCAAATAAAGGGCATTCAGATCATAACATTTATTTTTGCAACCTATGAAAATCTTATAAAAAAAGAAATAAAACCTGCAGTTTAATGGCCATCAATGATTCCCAGAACAGCTATTATGACCAAGAGAGTAGTAGGTGGGGGTTGGAGGAGAGGAGCAGAGAGGGGAGGAGAAAAGAAGCCTTAAGGACTAGAGAACCAATTTTCTTCTATTTAACAATGAACAGGTATTTCTTCACCTGCCAGTGAAGAAATCATCTATTTGGGTGGATGTCTTTTAACTAACATAGACTGTGTAAAAATAGAAAATATTGGGGTGGGGGATGGGAAAGAACAGCTGCTATCCTTCATAGCTCTACTCATTTGACCCAAAACCAAACCTAGAGTTAGTGAGCCATAACTGGGGCTTCCCATTAAATAATGGGGGATTCTGAAAGCATCTCCTCATGGAAGGAGTCACATAATTACATATTATCAAACTGGCAGTTCACTAAAACTCCTAGATATGTTTCATCTTTGCTCTTGTAGACCATGACTCTTCCCAATATTCAGTTTACTTTTTTAAGCCAAGTAAATAAAATTATATTTATCCCAAATTCATTTTATCTTATAATCAACCCATGATTATGATCTATGAACATCTTTTGGTATCTGAGATCTGCTAGTTATCTAGCATTTTCATTATTCCACAGAGATTTGTGTTTCTGCAAATTTGAGAAGCATGCAATCCATGCCTAGATAGATAGAATGGAAATCACTTGATATCATGGATGCTGTCCCAGGAGAGACACCTTGGGAATACTTTAAGGCAATAGGAGATAACTGTTCATTTAGCAAAGGAGACTGAGAAGGAATGGTCAAAAGGCTATGAAGAGAACCAGGAGAGAGTAATACCATAAAAGCCAAGTGATGAGATAGTGTTCAGGAGGTTGAAGACTAAGAAAAAGCCATTGGCTTTAACAATTAGGAGATCATCAGCAATCTTAGACAGAGCAAACTCTCAAAGTCCAGTAGTGAAATTGAAAGCCAAATTGCAAGGGTCAGTGAAGTGAGTGGGCAGTGGAAATGTGAAGGCCATGAATAGAGATAGTTCTTTCTTTTTGATAGAGAATTTTGATAGAGAAAGGGAATAGAAATAAAGGAATCATAGCGTGAGAGGCTAGCAGAATTCATATTATGTTTTTTTTTTTCCTTTAGAGTGGCAAAGCTCTGACAATGGGGGAAAAATTAGTGTAAAAGAAAAAATTGAAAATAGAAGAGAGAGGGAATGATCTTTGCAAGAAGAGTCACCCCTTCATTAGAGATAAGAGATCAAAGTAAGTGAATAAAAAATAGAGGTGATTAGACCTACCTTCTTTCTATGGTCCATTATTATTGTCCCATTTACCTCAAGAACTAGTCCTTGTACCTTCAAAAATATATATGTGGGCATCTAGATGGTACAATGAATACAATGCTGGGCCTGCAAGCAGAAAGACAACTTCAAGTCTGGCCTTAGTCACTTATTAGCCGAGTCACTTGGGGGGAGTCATTTAACCACAGTTTACCCATCTGCAAAATGGGAATGATGAAGCACCTACCTTGCAGGGTTGTTGTGAGAATAAAATGAGATAATTATTGTAAAGTACCTGGTACGTAGTAAGAACTATCTAAATGTAAGCTATTATTATTAATAATATTTATTTGATTGAATTGAATTGCTTTTGGTCCTAACATTGCTCAAAAAAAAAAAAGGCCTTTTTATTGTTATTAGCATTCATTGACAACTTAAGCATTATTCATCTTAACATTCTTGCCACATGATCTTTCTCCTGTTATGTTTTCATCCTATTCTTGCTTTCATCAGCTACACAGGTATTTTGAAAATCTAAGTTGATCATTGATTTCCTTGTGTATCCACACTGGTCTCTTCAAACATTCTCTCTTCTTTGCTCATTGGAATCATTTGCATTTGCATCATAAGAATTATGATCTTGAGGAAATCTTCTTCAATTCTTCTCTGGCTATAGAATCTCAGGCTGTATAGTTCTACGTAATCTTTCTCTGAACTTTGGAATCTGTCATATGTAAGTCTAGGTGAATATCAATCAAAGTATGACCAACATTCCCCCTCCCTATCTGACTCCAGCTCTAAGATGGCAAGCTAACTTTCTTTCTCCCAAAATTCCTGTCGTTTCTACTTTGGCAGCCGGTCCCCTCCTTGTTGGTCAGAATTAGGACCAGAATAACAGATCTGCTGCTCACTCCTCTATCTTCTAAAGAATGACATTTTTGCCACAGAATTTTAAAGCAGTAAAGAGGGAGAAGCCAAATTCACACACATAAATATATGTACATGTGTGTGCATGCAATAAAACACACACACTCATACACACAGTTTGTCTCCTATCAAGACCAGAAGGAAGCAAAAATGTTTGAACTTCTTTGAAGTTTCTGAATATCCAGAATGTGATTCTTTTAACCTATTAAAAAAGTAATAACTAACAATCATTCTTTAATAAGGCAATTAATAATTGTTTTATTATGAATATTAATAATTATTATTTGTTAATTAATAATTAATTATACCTTAATTAATTATTATTAATATTAATGATAATAAGGCAAGCTTTTGTCTTCCAGTGATGGGGGCCCCTATTCTCTCTGTTAGGTGAAAATAGATGTTCTGCTGACTTCTGTTTCTCTTCCATTTCTCAGTTTCTTTCTGTTTTTCTTCAACATAATCTTTTTAAAAAATTATTCTTTGCTTCTATTGTAGAAATGCAATAGCATTTTTATCTAAAGTCTCTATTCTAAAATAGTGAGGTGACACGTTGAATTGATTCCACGTCTAGACATCACACAGGTTGGAAATATCCTGCCCCTCCATTTCTCCTACAGAAAGAGACAAAAGATGATTCCTTTATCTTACACTAAAGTGTTTCCCTTTAACTCCTATTAGGCTCTAAGCATACATTCTGGATTGATTTTACTCTACCCCAGCCTGCTTCCTTTTATTCCAATTCCCAGTACACACACACACACACACACACACACACAAAGACAATCTGGGCCACCCCACAGCAATCACCCCCTCTAGCCATATGTTAAGCTGCTATCAATAATACCCAAGGGACAGAATCAGCAAGAGCTCCAAATGCAATCACTGCTAGAACTTTCCTCTTCCTCCTCCTCCTAAACCTAGAAGATGGCACTGGTAACTAGTCCCCCACTGCTTCCACCTCTCAGAATATCCTCAAAGATCAAACTCCTACACCCCAAATTTATTTAGGCATTTAAGCATGATAGTACCACACAGCCTAGCCCCTGATCATATTCTGGAAGGAATATTGTCCTTTCTACCTTCACAATATCTCTCATATGGGTCTCCTTCTCTCATCTGAGTTCAAACAGGTTCTCATCACCTCACACCTGGACTGGCTGATTAGACTTTCTCCCTCAAGTCCCTCCCCACTCCATTCTATCATACACCAAAGTGATCTTCCTAAAGTACAGATCCAAGCATCAACCCTCCAACTCAATCAACTCCAATGGCTTCCTAATAACTCTAGGATCAAATATAAAAGTCACTGTTTGGCTCTAAAGCCCTTCATAATCTGTCCTCATGATACCCTTATATTCTTTTTATATTCTATTCACCTTCCTTTACTCTAGGGGCAGTACATGATGCAGTGGATAGAACACCAGAGTCAGAAAGATCTGAGTTCAAACCCACTAGTTGTGTGATCCTGGGCAAGTCACTTAACCTTGTCTGTATCAGTTTCCTCATCTGAAAAACGAGCTGGAGGAAGGAATCACAAACCACTTTTGAAGAAAACCCTAAATGGGGTCACAGAGTTGGATATGACTGAACAGCAAACACATATTCTAAAATCCAGTGACTGTCTCCTGTTATTTTTCCCACATGGTACTCCATCCTCCAGCTCTGTCTTTTCATCAGCTGTCCCCCATACCTGGAATGTTCTTCCTATTTCTCTTTGCCTCCTGGCATTCATTTCCCAGCTGGCTTCATTCCCTTGGTCTTCATTATACTTCCTGCCACCTCATCATCCATCAGGAACCTCATTACCCAGCAAGATCATTTCAGCCTTGGTACTCACACCTCATCAGCACTCTCTACCCTTCTGACTAGAGTCAGAGGGAAGAACTCCCTCCAAAATCTTCATTTAATGAACGCAGCCAGGCCAGCTATGTTCATTTCTGAAGCAGTTGCACTGCCTTGGATTTCTCCATCATGTCCCAGAGTCCAGGATCCTTCCCTACTCTATCCTACTTTTCATTTTTCTTTTGTGTATTATCTTTCTGTATTCAATTGTAAGCTCTTTGAGGGCAGAGACTTTCTTTTACATATTTGTATCCCTAGTTCTTTGTGTAAACACAATACCTGGCAAATAGTTTTAATAATGTTTGACTAACTGACTGACTTCCTTCAAAACTCAAGTCAAATCTTATCTTTTCCAAATGGCCTTTCCTGGCCCAACCTAATACTAATGCCCTTCGATAATTACTTTCCATTTGGAGAGCTTACTGTTAAATTTTCGTTGTGAGCATTTACATCTAGAAAACCAGTGAATGACACAAATGACATTGTTTTGTTTATTGCCTAAAATTAAGAAAATACTAATATTTCAGATTGAATATAAAAGTATATCCTTTGTAGATTTTGGGAAGGTGAGGTATTGTTAAACATTTACCAGCACACTCTAGTCTCCCCTGATAGAACGGGAGATCCTTCAGAGCAGGGTCTGTGTTTTTGCCAGTCTTTGAATTCCCAGTGCTAAGTAAGCACTTAGTAAATGCTTGTTGACTAACAATATATGAGGCCTCCACTACACCCCCTGCTGAGACCTGGGGCCTTACCTATGTGCTTCCCCTTAAGCTCTCATTGCTTCCCAGTCCTGCTTAACCATGCTATGTTAAGCACTTAAGGGCTAGGACCTGTGCGTGGTGCTGCTCACATTGCCTATACTTAATAAATATTTGCTAACTTAGTGTGACTTTGGAGGCAGGAGAAAAGGATAAAAAAGTAAAGAAGGGTTTGGTGAAAATGGGAAAAAGGATAGGGGAAAACTGGATAGCTTTCCAGAATCATTTGATAGCAGAAAGCACAATGCCCCTTAACCTCCAAAAGATCCAGGATCAATAACCCAGCTGTGACAATTAGCCCAGGCCCACAGCCAGAAAGAAATGAGGTTGCGCCTATTATAAAGCATTCTCAAGGAAAGCAGTGATTTTAATCACAATTTAAGCTGTGATCCCCAGTGTTTCTGCCTGCCACATATCTCCAGGTTTCTATGCCTCCTGACCAAGGAGCTGTCATCTTATCATCCCTGTGGCACAGGGGGGTAAAGGCTAGTGGAAATGTTGGGGGGGGGGGTGGATAAAAAATTGGAGATGGCTGTATTTTTGTTCTAACCTATACTCGGTATTCTATGGGCAGCCTCTCAGCACAACATCAAAGAACCCAAAGAGATTGCCTATGAACAGAAGAAAATTGTAATAGGAAACAGCCCCCAAAGGAGTAGGGGGAAGGACCCTGATGCTGCTGGTGGGAGGGGTCAGTTAAAGCCTCCATCTGGAGAAGATCTTCGAGTAATAATAAGTCACTGATGTACAATCTGCCACATTGTTTGTAGGGTGGAGGTGGGGAAGAGAGGGTTGTTTTCATTTTCAGCTGTTTCTCCATAATCCAGAAAAGCTAGTCACTCTTGCCAGGTCTGGGTTAGCAAAACCTACAGAGTGGGACAGATTCCAGCAGACGTCAGAAGCTCTCCTCCATCCTCCCCTCTTCTTGGGTCACCCTGAGCAGAGATGGAGGAGGAGCTGGGGACAAAAGGAGGACACGAGTAGGACTGAGGTGAGTATTCTCAGCCAGGGAAATGACTCAATAGTGACGCAGACACGAAGCCAGTGTGGTAGGACTCGTGAGACAAACAAGTTCAGGGGCGAGTGGGTGCCCCTGATTCATCTAACAGGGAAACCCCCACAGCCTAGAAACTCAGCCTTTGGGTACAAGCTGTTCATTCAGTTCTCTTAAAATGGAAAAAGATAGAAGGTGGAAATCCAGAAATGTGGGTCACTCTTTGGATCTGGATCTTTTTATCATTATTATTTTGGGGATAGGTAGGTAAAATTTAATCTTAAGCAAAGCCTGGGGAAGGGATGAACCATGAGCAATTCCCTAAGTAGATTTATAGCAATCTGGACCCAACTTGAATTTGTCAGTTCCAAATGATTAGGGTGGGCTAATAGAGTAGAATTACAGTTTTCTATAATAGGCAAGTTAAATAGACAAGCTCGCCGATCCTGAGGAGACAGAGGCAGAGGTCAGTATGGTGGCTTTGAACATGAATACCGCCCTTCCCCTCGGTCCCCTTTCACATGTGGCATGGCAACAGTAGCAGACAGATGCTACACAAAGACAGACACACCTGATTAACTATGAATGCAACAGCTGTCGGTTCCCCACTACTGCCGCTGCCCACACCCTGGCTGTTTCTGTTTTGTTTTTCCCATTCATTCACCAAGCATGAGGAAATTAAACCTACCATTAAAACCCAAGTTAGTGGGAGGGTGTCAGCATCAGGCCTTTGTTTCTTGCCTCGCAGACATGTAATAGGTACCTTCTGATTTGTCCTTTTATCTAAGGGAGGGTTGAGGCCTACCGCTGAGAGCTCAGTCAATGTAAAACCTGCTGCCCAAAAGGGGGAAAAAATGCTGAGTGGTGGGTGAAGGGTGGAGTGGAGTCAAATGAAGGAGAAAAAGTTTACTGCTAACTGCACATTTGGGGGACACCTGGCTCTCCACCCACCTCCTTTTTCTCTTTTGCCTGCTTTACTCAGAATTACGTGCTATTTAAAAAAAAAAAAAAAAAAACGCCCACTCTTAAAAAAAAAAAAAAAAGAATGGGTGTAGAAAGCTAGATTCAGATATATTATCTGGTTTTCCATTAAGTTCTGCTTTTTTGGTCCATTTTTCAGATGGACTTTAACAAAGAAGAGATAGATCAAGTCTAATTTTTTTCACACTAATTCTTGTGTGCTTCTGGAAAACAGAGTATAAATAACAAGGAGAAAGACAATTGGAATATTTTGTAACTTGCCTAGTCCTCTATCATAGTATATATTTATATTCTAGTTATTTGTATCCCTGTCTTATCTTTCCTGCTAGAGTATAAACTCCCTGAGGTTAGGGACTATATTTTATTCAACACTGTATTCTAAACACCCATAAAAAGACCATATACATAGTAGATGCTAAAAAGATATTTGTGGATTGAATTGAATACCAAGTGTTAGTTTCATGAAGAAATTTTAAACATACTTTCTTTGTATTTTGTGGCTAAATAAAGAGCAAATGATAGTGTAATCTAGTAATAACAGTAATAGCTATATCTCCTAGAACTTTTCTATCTGAACCCCATGGGGAAAAAATGAAAACAAAAAAGATAGCAATAATTGCTTCCCTAATAGCTCAGACATGTTATTGATATGTAAAAATTAAGAATAATTTAAATGTATCACCACACAAATACTTACATCCAAATTACATGTAATGGAAAGCTTTCAAAATATAGAGACATAATAGAAGAAATTAAGAACAAATAAGAATAGGATGAATTTCATCTCATCCCTAACATCTTGTTTGTCTGTTTTTACTGCAGCTGTTCTTAAGATGTTTTCAGCAAGCCTACAGAGAATGAGCTTACATGTCTATATACTTATTCACTTGGAAAAACCAATGTTTTTATGCACCTCTACAAAAGTCTGAAGATTATAAGATATAGAAGAAAAATAACAGGATAGTGACTGAACTCTATCAAAAATGACAATAAAGGGGGGCAGCTAGGTGGCACAGTGGATAGAGCATCAGCCCTGAAGTCAGGAGGACCTGAGTTCAAATCTGATCTCAGACACTTAATGCGTTCTAACTGTGTGACCCTGGGCAAGTCACTTAGCCCCAATTGCCTCAGAGGGGGAAAAGGATAATAAAAAAGGAAATAGCAGTGATGCTGATAATGAAGATGACTGACAGTTATATTGAATCGTGACATTTTAAAAGTTTGAGGGACATAATTTCTGGGTAATTTAATCACTTTATGCATAAAGTTAACATGTTTATTAATTTTTAAAAAAGTAAATAGACCTCTCAAATGCCAAAGACCCTTCATGGTTGTAGTTCACAGTTTATATGCCCTTGGAAGAGCAGGTGATTCTGAGGGTGACAATCAACTCTGCTTGCTTAACAATTGATGAGAGAATGGATATTATAAAGGGAGGTAGACAATACCACAATGAGGGTCTTGGGGTATATGACTTGGATCACCTAAATCTTGATCAAAGAGATTTATCAATTCCCTCATCAATGTCTGTCTGACAAAAGAGAGGATCCATATTTTCCCATATCTATCTGATTAAACACAATGAACTTCTTCGCAATAGCTTTCTTCACTGATTGTTGACTCCTATTTCAACTCATCTAAATTGCTATATTCAGGACTTAGCTATTTAAAGCCTAGTCCATGAGAATAGTCAATTTTTGTTCCTTCAGTGGCATCATTCCCTTCCTCATCAGAGTTGTTCATACTTTATAAAGGGAACCTTGATGTTAATACATGGTTAACATATTAACACTTCATCATTTATGGTTATATTGAACACTCCCCACACATATATATAAATATATGTATGTGTATTCATATATATACATATACATACACATATGGACATAGATGCAGACACATAAGCATGCATTATATATATAATGTGTGTATATATACATATTTTATGGCTGTTCAGCTGATCAATAATGTCTGACTCTTTGTAACACTGTAGACCAACTGTCCATGAGGTTTTGTTGGCAAAGACACTAGAGAAGTTTGTCATTTCCTCCTCCATTAGATCTAGTGGATCCTTTTGTCATGTAGTCAGAGGTTAAGTGACTGGACTACTCATATAGCTAGGAAATGTCTGAGATTGGATTTGAACTCAGGTATTCCCGACTCTAGATGCAGTGCTCTATGTACTGAGTCATCAGCTGCCTCACATATACATATAGAAAGATTGAATGTTATAGTGATAAAAGTACAGAATTTGGACTTGAGTTCATATTTCAGTTCTTGTCACTTACTACCTGTGTGACTATGAACTAATCATTTAGTCTATCTGAGCCTCAATTTCTCATTTTTTAAATCTAAGGGTTGGACTAGATGACTTATAAGGTTCCTTCTAGCTCAAAATTGATAGATAATCTCATTTGATCCTCAACAACTCTCTGAGGTTGCAAGCTTTAGTGTCTCCATTTTGCAAGTGTTATTACTAAGGCTCAGAAAAGTTAAATGAGTTACTTAAAATTATATAACTAGTTAAGTCAATGGAAGGGAAACATTCATCTTTCTCCTGCTGTATCACACTGCCTCCCATCTTTGCCTGCTCATAGTCTCAGGTTTAAAGCAGGTAAACCTATCTGTTTTCAGTCTCCAAGTTTCCACATGTGGTAAACAAGTGGAACTTTTATAAGATGTGATCATTTGGCACATGAGCAATATGCTTTCCATTTCTGGCGATGAATGCTTCTGGCTTATCATGACCAGAGGGATAGAGAAAAGATGCAAGTGTATTCTGCTTGCAAAACGTTTATACTGCCTAGGAAAAAAAATCTCTTTTGATTTTATGGAAAATAATAAAAAGAATAAACACCCCCATTGAGATGCAAATCAAACTAAATTCCCAGCTAAAGTAACATGGATTTTTGTTTAGCATCACTCTTCCCACAATTCACCCACAGAAGAGAACAAAGGAAAGTGAATGGATGAGTATTTCACTGAAGAGCATTATATCTCACAGAATTCCATCATATGTATTCCTGTAACTGTTGAAAATTGTGGCACCATCTCCCAAAAGAATGAGAGAGATTGATGCCCAGAGTTGTTATGTCTCCGAGTCGGAGCTTACAATTCTTTTCCTTGCCAAGTATGCCAATTCATTGAAGTCCTAAAAAAAATCTAGCATTTAAAAATGGCAAATGAAAAGGAATGAATCATCAAGTAGGCAGAACATGCTTCCTACAGATCTTATATCTGAACAAAAAAGGCCATTTCCTGATGGAGTACAAAGGATGGAAAGTGGAGGGCAGGAAGGGGAGAGGGAGGAGGTGGAGATGAATGCGTACATGATTAAGGCCCTGTGACTAACAGAAGTGGCTGGATTGTTCCAAAAGAGTCTTAAGACGTCATGATCTTCAGGCAATGCCCATATCAAGTAAAGGCAACACTAGACTTTCTGCCTCTCACCCATAGAATCATTCATTCATGGTACATTCATTCATATGACAAACATTTATTAACAACATATAAATATGTGTGTATGTATGTATGTCTGCTAGGTATTAGTTCAGTGCTGGGAAGAGATAATTAAAATGTACTCCTCACCCTCAAGGGCCCTACAATCTAATAAAAAGGATAAGACCTATATACTAGTAACTTGAATACAAATAAGGCATAACAAGTTTGTAAGAAGAATGAAAAAATACTAACCCTAAATGCAGGAGAGATCACTTTTATAATGGATCAATAAACCCAACTTGGAAGTCCCACCATATGACCTGGGACTTAAAGAAAAAGTAATTGTCACTCACAATAGCTGGTGACTATAGAAACTGTCCCTCACTTCTCACCTCTGGAGTTTAGAGGATTTATCCTTTTCATCCCCCTCCTCAAACCTATCCCCTCTTCCATCCCCTGTAAGGAAACTGATTGATAGCTGGGATTATCAACCCTCCATATACACAGGCATGTGTGTGGTGTGAGGGGAGAAGGAAAGGGGTGCACAGGCTAAAACTCTGTGACTGATCTTCTCTTACTTTTATAATTCTGTCCCTGGCCCAGGAGCAGTCTACTTGGCAGCTTCCTTTAACAATTTTATTATTTATCCAGAGACTTTGTCTTATTGAAATCAATTTAATTGTTCAATCAACATTTATTAAATGCCACCTGTATATAAGGTACTCTAACAGTACAAATATCAGAAAGGGGGAGCAAGTCAATAAATACCAACCTCCATACTTTCTCATCTTTATAATTGTTTCTGAGAATAATCTATATACATATTGAAAGCATCCTTGATGAAACTATGAGATGTGAACAAGTAAAAAAAAAAAACAAAAAACAAGATTTTTGCAACAACATTCTATTGTAGACCAAATCTTTAGGCAGTCAGTTTCAAGGTTGTTGTTGTTTATCCTTCATTCTCAAAGAGGACTAATGACATCATGAAGATGACATTTTGACATGCACCTGAATTGGACTTATGTAAGGCAGGGCTGTGGCAAGTCATTAGCCTTATTCTCTCCTCCAGAGTCATCTGAGTGCTTTGACATAAGTCAAGTGACATAAGGTCAGTAACATAAGTCACGGCAAATGATAAAGGCTCAGAGCTTCAAGGTACAAAGTAAACAAGATCCTACTGTTATTCATCACTGATGGTTTTTTTTAATCACTTGATTTAGTAGAGCAAAATGTTCTTTATAGACTCCAATAAGGCATTTGACATTTAAATGAATGAATGAATTCAAGAATCACTACTTCTTTGAAAGATATGACACCAAAGACAACTTGCATCCAGTTAATTAAATCAAGTAAGGCATAAAACAGGGATACATGTGCTCATCAATGATATTTGCAACAGTCATAGAAATAGTCCAACATAGTCCAAATTTAAAAAAAAAAAAAATAAAGACTGCCTATAAATACTAAGATCCTCTAGATTCTTCCATTTCTGGATTATATATTGCTGATTGTAACATCAAATGCTACTCTACTGTAGAGTAGCCTAAATGATATCCAAAGCCATTCAAAAGAATTTGACTTAACATTCACAAAGCAAAAACTAAATGGTTAATGATTATTATCCAGACTAAGATATGCTATTAGATAGAAAAGCCAAAGAGCTGGCTGGATCATATATCTTAGAGAGATATTGCAGATATATAACAAACTGGGTCCAGTATTGGATTGAAGGAAGAAAGTCAGCTGGATGGAAGTTGGAAAAATGCCCCAGTGACTTCAAATACCCCAAGTTTCTCCTGAAAACAAAATCCCATATTTTTAACATCAATGTTTCTTCAGTGATATTATATGTCTACCTTTACAGAATAGAAAATTCTTTAAGGAAACAAACCTGTGGAGCAATGGAAGGGCAATGGAGAATATAACGGGCATAAATAGCCCAGGGCAGCCAGATAGTGCAGTGGATAGGGTTAAATCTGACAAGTTAAATTTAAGAGAGATAAATGTAAAATCTAGCATGAGTTCAAAAAATCAACTTCATAAGTACAAAATGGAGGTTTTCTAGCCAAAGAGTAATTTGAACAAATTCTGAAAGAGTTAGCATAATCTGACCTCATCAGGAGTCAACTATGTGATAGGGGTACCAAAAAAAAAATTAAATTAAATCTTAGGGTTCAGTAGGAGACACAGTATTTATGAGTAGACAGGTGATAGTCTCTTACTTTGTCCTGCTCAGACCCCATCTGGAGTATTGTAATCAGTTATCTTCCTCATTCAAATTCAATTCACATCCTCTTCCTCCTCCTCTTCCTCCTCACATTCTCCTGCTCCCCCCTCTTTCTCCTTGTTCTCTTCCTTTTCCTCAAAGGTTAGTGCTAGGCAAAAAATAGTATAAACCAAAAGAGTAGAGCCAAAACTATGCTAGTAAATAGATTGCCTCCAAAAGGACATATTTTAAAGTTAAACCTGCATTATCAAAATTTTCTGCAATACTTTGTAAGTCTAGACAATCAACAAAACAATAAATCAAGCCCTGGTTTGTAGAGTTTGTTGATTTCCAAGATGTAAACGTTCATACCAAAAATTTAACCATCTGCTTTCTTAAACCACTTAGATTTGGCTCCAGCACACCTTTTAGTTGGGCTGTCAACAAGTGCTGAATTTCCTGAAGGTAATGGAATTTGAATTGGGTCTTGAAGGATGTATATAAAATCACTTTATTGCTGTTGTTTTTAGTCATGTCTGACTCTTTGTGAGGATTTTCTTTTGGAGGATTTTCTTGGGAGGGATACTGTAGTGTTCTGCTATTTCCTTCTCTTGTTCATTTTACGCATGAAGAAACTGAGGTCAACAAGGGTAAATGGCTCGCCCAGGACCACACAACTGGTAAGTCTCTGAAATCACACTTAAACTCAGGAAAAGATTTCTTTATTTCAGCCCAGCACGCTATCTACTGGGCCACCTAAGCTGTGCCACAAAATTCAGTAGGCAAGGATTATACAGAAAACTGATTTGATACAGTGTCTGAGGTCTCTCACTGTACATATTCCAAAAGTTTGGAAGGCAAAAAAGGACAGGCAATACTGCCCAGAAGTACATTTATTACTGAACTAAACCATCAGAGAAGGCATGATCCACTTGCTCTCTGAGACAAGTCCCTGCTTTTGTCAGGAGCTAGTTCTGTTTCTCCTTAGGTTCACTGGCTTAAACTCTTCAAAAGACCATACAAACCCTCTTGTCCAATTATTTTCCAGGCTCAGAGAGGTCAAATCACTTGCCTGAGGTTACATAACTAGTGGGTGGGAGATCCAAGACCTGAATCCAAGGTTTCTGACTCCTGATCAAGTGCTTTTTTCACTACAGGTTGTGCTTCCAAAATCTCTCTTTTTTCACAGTCCTTTCCTTCTTATAATTCCTTACATGCCACTCTCTTATCTCTTCCATGCCTTTGCTCAGTCTTTCCTCTATCCCTGACATGCAATTCCTTCTTACCTCCATTTCTTAGAATCCCTTGTTTTCTTCAAAACTCAACTCATTCACTACCTTCTTTTTTTTTCTTTAGGCATTAAGTGGGATTAAGTGATGTGTCCAACATCACATAGCCAGTGATTTACAAACATTTAGTTTGAGGTCATGTTTGAATGTTTTCTTTTATTTCTTTATTCCCAGCCAAGTTTTCTTTTATTTCTTTTTTCTCTGGATATCTCTTTTAAAACTTCACAATTAATTTGTTTCCTTCCCCTCCCTTTCCAGTTCTGCAGTCATGAGCCATGATCAAATTGAGCCTGTCATTGTTCTGAATGGGGTGTGTGGCTTTATTCCTTTATAGTACTGCTTACCACTCCCACCCTCTCTTTGTTTTTGTTGTTTGATCTTTCAGTCCCATGAACCTTATCTCCATAGGGTTTTCTTGGCAAAAATATTGTAATTGTTTGCCATTTCCTTAGGCCTTTAACTAGTGCTCATTCCCTCATTCATTCATTCATGAGCTGAATCCAATCCTAGAATCACAAAATATAATAATCTAGAAGAGACCATTACAGAATGGAAATTGGGGATTATCTAATTTTAAAATCTCATTTTATAGATGAAGGAATTAAGGCCTAAATAGGTGAAGTGATATGACCAAGGTTATACCATTAATTTAGAATTTGGTCTTGAAATTAGATCTCTATTGTAAATCACTGCTTACAGTAGGGGTCCTAGAGCCCTAGCTATGGGAAGATGGACCTCCAAAAGCAAAATGGTGCCAGTAACTTATGTGCTACACAGAATTGGCTCCCTGGAGAGCAGGCCAATGTAGAAAACATCAGGATAATGCAATGCTTCCTGGAGAAAATCAATGATTGGTTCAGCTGAGAGTGTTTTTCCCCACTTTGCTCCTGCTGCCTTTCTATTGGTTTAACTTTCTTTCTCAGGTTGGTTTTAATGAACTTCCTGATAGAATTTGACTTTCTAATAGACTCTCAGTTAGCAGTGAAGGCCAAGAATTGATATTAAAAGGTCCATTTTCAGTCTTCCTCTAAGACTCTGTTTCACACATTCTGCTCAACTAAAAGGGAGTTTGGCATTGAGGCATAGCTCAAACTCAAACCTTCAGCATTAAAAAGCTAATCATGGGTAGAAATCTTGAAAATATAATTAATGTAAGAAAATCTTCTATCACAATGACTCTGTGGACATGATAAATGGAGAAGGAGAACTAAAGGTTCCAGAAAATAGACTTTATATGCACACTCTGATAATGTCATTCCACTGCTAAAAAAACTATCCATTGCTTACCTAATCAAGGGAAGAATCTAAAAAGGACCTTAGACACCTTCTATTCTACTTCTCATTTTGCAGAAGAAAAATATAGCTAAAAATGGTTAATAGAATTATTGAACCCAGGTCCTTGGGACTGATTCCAGAGTCACTACTTAAATACTATATATTATACTGGATGCCCTAAAGGTGAGAAGCTTAAAGTCCATGTGATGCATATTTGTTTATTTTTTTCTTGTTTTATAATGATCTTCTATTTCTCATATCATTAGTTATCTTCAGTTTTCTTCCTCATCCTTTCCTCCCCCCTCACCATACAACAAATTATATCATTTTAATGAGGAAAAAAGTCAACTCAACTGATTAATACACTGAAAAAGTCCAAAAACATGTGCAATATGTAACTATAGGGCTTAGGAACCAGAAAATGAGTGACTAGAATAGATAGAAAGAGAAAATGTAAAATGAAGGAAGTGAGAGAAATTCTCTCTAGAAAGGATTGCAAAAAAAAAAAAAATAATCTAATAAATAGGACTAATTGACTGATAAAAACACAAAAGAAGAGATATTAAAAATTAGAGGAGGAATAGATAAATTTGAAATAAAACCCATAGAAATTATGAATAAAACTAAAAGTTGGTTCCCTTTGAAATGACTAATAAAATTTATAAACCTGAAGCTAATCTGATTAAAGAGGGCAGAAAATAGAATCAATAAAATAGCAAATAAAGAAGACAAATTCCCCACAAACCCAGAAGAATAAAAGGAACAATCTGAACATATTTTCAGAGTTATATATTAGCAACTGAGAACACAGAAGAAATAGAATAATCTTAAAAATATAAAATACCCAGGGGCAGCTAAGTGGCGCAGTAGATAGAGCACCAGCCCTGAAGTCAGTAGAACCTAAGTTCAAATCTGATCTCAGACACTTAACACTTCCTAGCTGTGTGACCCTGGGCAAGTCATTTAACCCCAATTGCCTCAGCAAAATATATATATGTGTGTGTGTGTATGTGTGTGTGTGAATATACACATATATATATAAAATAACCAAATTATCAAACCAGATAGAGATTTGAAAAACCTGGTTTCAGAAAAAGAAATAGGTCTAATTGTAAAGAAACTACCAAAGGGAAAAATAAACTCTAGGCCCTGATGGATTCACAGGATAATTCTATCCAAAAAAAAAAAAGTTAGTACTCATATTTCACAAATGATCCTCAAAACTTAAGAAAAAAAGCACTCTAACAGAATCCTTTTATGAAATATAGTCCTAAACCATTATCATTAATGAATATGGACTTAAAACTTTAAACACAATATTGTTCATAAACTATAGCAATTTAAGCCCTCCCAAAAAATTTTCCATTAGAACAAAAAGGAATTTGTACCAGAAACCACATGAATATCTCAACAGATGCAAGAAAAAGCCTTTGACAAAGTACAACACTCTTTTATGCTAACATGCTTACAAAAGATAGGCATCAGAGATAGATTAATGGAACTGACTATGTAAGAAAGAATTAGGAAAAGGATGTGAATAAACCAGTGTTTAACAAAGTGGAAAGCATAAATTACCTGGAATAGTAAATTATTTGATTTTTTAAAAATTGCTGGGAAGCTGAAAAACAGCCTGGCAGAAATTAGACTTAATCCAGAACTTTATACCATATTGCTAAGCAGATTTAACCTTGTCTCACATATATTTAAAAAGAAGTTTCTTTCTGGTCTATTTGCTATCACTGTCCTTGGTTGCTGTATTTATTCCCACCTTCTATATTTCTGTTGTTTGGAGCATTCAAAGGATCAAGTACAGCAAGTGGAGCATACAAGGATCAAGTAATATTTTCAGTTCTGATTTTCTTTCTAAGAATGTTTCAAATGCCTCTTTACAATTGGACATCCACCTTCTTTCATTTATGGTTAAGCACAGATCTTGAGGATAATTCACTCTGGGCTGCATTCAGAGTTCCATTGCTCTTCAGATCATATTATTCCATTCTTTCTACATTTTCTAGTGGGTGCAGAATGATCTCCTATTATTCAAATCTCTTTTCCTTTGTTTTTGAAGGTCTTGTCCTAAATGCTTGCAAAATTTGTTGTTTCTGAATTAAATGATTAAATTTAATTATCATATATCTTGGAGTTGGCAGACTTGGGATTTTTTTCTGGAGCCAATTTATGAATTCTTTCAAATGACATTTTGAAGTTTAAAGTTCAGAAGCTCTGGGCCATTTTTTTCTATTATGTCCTGCCTTGTGTTGTTAAGGAATTTTTGTCCTGTCATGTTCTGAGATACTCTTGTCTCTACTCATGTTTTTGAGATGTTTTGCTTATGTACTGAGTCTTTAAATATTAAGTTGTTTTGCTTCTTATCTTCTAGATGATCCTTCATTTATGTGTATTTGTAGTCCCAATCTATTGTTCTCTCTTTTGTTTCTTTGGTAAGTCCTGCCATTGTAGATTCTGGTTTTTCTATTCTTTTTTCATTATTATTATTTTTGTTATATAGCCATAAATTCTGCTCTCATAATTCTCATTCCTTTTTTGAATCACTCAAGAACAGTATTGTGGTTCCATGTTCTCCTCACATTCCATAGGACTCTCTGTCTACTCAAGTAATCTAACACTTGTCTTTGTTTTGCAGTATTTATTCATATATCTCTGAACTAATTTATTATATCTGAAGTCTATATCTCTTTTAACCATTAATGTTTTTCTTCTTGATTTATCTGCTTATGTTCAAGGTCTTTGAGCTTTCTTTCTTCTGAGATCTCTGGTAATTTGAGAGTATTTTTTTCTCTTTATTTCCCACCCCCCACCCCCCATTATTCAATGTCTGACTCCTTCCCCTTTGAGGGTAGATTCTTTAGAGACTGGAACTCAAAGTGTCTCAGCCTGCTTTTATGATGAACAATTCATGTTTCATCAGCCTAAGTCTATGCCCCAAGTGACTTCTGAAGGGACAGAATTGGCCCCAGCTGAAATTTGAGGTTTTTTCCTCAGGATTGGTTAAATGCTGCACAGTGGTACATACACACACACACACACACACACACACACACACACACACACACACACTGAGCCAGTTCCCTATTCTATTGTTTGCTATTCAGTCCAATGACCCAGTATCAGAGTTGAGAGAGCTGCCACACTAGTGCTTCAGGGTTGATTTCTGTAGTCTGGGTCTCTGAGGTTCTGGAAAGATGAAGCATGAGGAGTATTAAGCTATATTTCAAGAGCAGATATGAGCTTTTTCCCCTTTCCTGGCCCTCCTATGGGGATCTTTAGCAACACAGACCACTGCCTTCCCCCAGCCTTTCCAGCAAACCCCTATCTCTAAAGCCTTGCCAAGGCAGAGGCACTGGCTGCCAACTTCTCTGGGGGCATTGCCCCAGTGCTGGTTGACTGTTATAGCCAGAGCAGCAGCTTTAACATGAAAGGGAACCAGGTTCTCCATGGCCTTGGAGAGAGGGAGGGAAAACAATTTGCAGCTCTTGGGTTTGGTTGTGTCATCATGTCAGATTCCTGCATTGGCCAAAAACAGCCTCAATATTGGTAGTGTAGGAGATGAAAGAAGAGTGCTGAGTGAGCTTGTATAGAAGTTTATTCAGAGGTTCATTTTTGATTTTACTTTCTTTTGTATTCTAGGGGTCCTAAATAAATGGAGACAGCTGAAGTTGCTTTATCGTTGGTCCTTAATTTCTGTTTTAAAGAGATCTGAGAGATCAGGAGATCAGAGAAAATGTCTAGTCCTCCATCTTGTTGATCTCATGACTGATCTGTTCTTGTCTCAGTTTCAACAGCACCTAGACCAAGACCAGATGCAGTTATTATATTGATATATATGTTTTTGATTAATTGGACTGATAATTCTGTATAAGCTTTGAGTACTAGCCCCCATTGCGTTACTTGCCATCTGAGAATCCATTTTTAAAGTATTCCTTAAGAATGTGAAAATGTAATATCCCCATTCGAAGGCTGTTCTCTATTAGAGAATGGAATGGATCACACATGTCCCAAATTCAACTAATCATATATTATAAGGAAAGTATTTCACAAACCTTAAATGAAAGTCATGTAAAAATTTGTTATTGCTATTTTCCCACCCTATCCTCATCTCCTCTCTTACCTCAAAAAAACAACCTGCTTTTCTTC
Source organism: Sarcophilus harrisii (assembly GCF_902635505.1). NCBI lineage: Eukaryota > Metazoa > Chordata > Mammalia > Dasyuromorphia > Dasyuridae > Sarcophilus > Sarcophilus harrisii. Next base: position 547,118,711 of record NC_045426.1, on the reverse strand, counting down.
TTAATTTTCTTGGTTTTTATTATGAGCATCCAGGACTTGAACAATGTCATTTTTGATGCATCCTTCTCCTTTATCCCCCACCCCAGTAACTCAGTATTTCCTAAGAATTCTGTTTCAGCAGGTTCTCCCACACTCACCTATTTACTTTTCTTTCCTACTACCAGTAAAATGGGTTAGGTACCATGTTCCTGGACCATTTCAATACTATTTCTTCCTTCCAACTGAATTAAAATATGTTAATTTCTACCTTAGTAAGTATATTGGACTGAACCTAACAATACTATCATGACATAATGCCATACTTGACACATAGTAGGCATTTAATAAGATTTTATTGGTTGATCCAGAACACTACTCTGATCAATAGCAAATGGTTACTAAGTATTTGTAAGACAGGGTGTTATCATCAGTTCTTATTATATAATATATTCAAACATATCCTCAAAGTCAAGTTTCTTTGTTTTTTTTTTTTTTTTTTACCAAGTCCCTAATAGGACTTTATTTTTTGTGCGTTTGATTTGAGATATTCTCCTAAGAATAAAGCATTAAGAAAGAAATCTAGCTAATTCAGGTCAAAGGCTAGTTGTGCTCCAAGTAATAGTTTGAAACAGTTGTTCTTTAAAAAGAGAGTGAGAGCGAGAGCAAGAGTGAGAGCGAGAGAGAGAGAAAGAGAGAGACAGAGAGAGAGAGACAGAGACAGAGAGAGAGAGACAGAGACAGAGAGAGACAGAGAGAGAGACAGAGAGAGAGACCAAAGGTGACAGATTATAAACTGTACACTGATCCCATTATACTTTTGCCTTGGCATTTTCAAGTAATACTCATTTTCCTAAAACAGAAGAGAGAAAAGGTAGTCCCCTTCTCTATTGACATAATATAAATTGCCTCAAATGCTTTCATATTTATCTTCATTTTTACTACAACCTATAAATTACTTTCTCATGGGATGTGGTTTGAGTTACTGAAACAAACCACCCCTTCACTGCTAGTGTTCAAGTAGTTTCCACTGTCTCAGAAGTATGTCTTTTGATGTTCAGGTCCTTATTTTAATCCCCAAAGCCTAAATCAAACAAAATTATGGTACAACAGGATGTGAGGTTCTTGTAATGTGACCAATATAGTCCATAAGTACTCTTCCAACAACAAACTCTATCTACAAGGCCATCTTGACATATACTTATAATATCTTAACAGAGTTCTTTCCTTTATAACTTAAATGCCCTTGCATTCATTGTGCCCATTTTAGCTCATTTCCACTTGTCTTTACTAAACTGGTTTTTATTCAGCATCTCTGGAGATAGTATAGACTAGTGGAAAGAGAACTACCAAGCTAGAAATTCTGAGCCCTGGATCATCAGTTTCACTCAGATATTAACTAGTTGAGTGATGGTGAACTACTTACTTCCCTTCTGTTATATACTAACTTCTTTACCTTCTTCATAGGTCAGGAAATGATCAAATGAGACCATAATTAAGGAATAAGATCACCAGAAACAAGTAAAGTGATGGTCTTTTACTAAAAGTAACTCTTCAGGAGGACCTGAATTCAAATCTGGTTTCAGATAATTAACACTTCCTAGCTGTGTGACCCTGGCAAGTCACTTAACCCCAATTGCCTCTGCAAATAAATAAATAAATAAAAGTAACCCTTCATTTACTTGACAGTGAATTCAATTGATAAACATTTATTACTCTATGTATGGGCAAGGCATTGTGAACACAAAGACAAAAATGGACCTATCCCTTATTATTATATTTATTATATATTTATAATTTATATATTATATATATTTATTATATATGTTATATATATAGGGGTATATATATATGTATATAGGGGTATATATATATGTGTGTGTATAACATACCACATACACAGATAAGCACAAAACAGAGTTGAATAGATGTTTAAGAAGGATTAATATCTGGTTTGAGAGCTTCTAAGCCCTTTTCAATGCTGTTCATCCACCTTTGGTGTCTACCTGACATTCACTTCTCAACTTGGCTCCAAATATGTGCTGCATGTACATTGTTACCCTCTGATAAATCATCTTGGCAGATGGGCTAAATCAGGTTGAGGCATAACAGAGGTCTCAAACTTGTCAGTGAATTAAGAGGGATATACATTCTAATTTTGTGAAGACTTTCTCTGACAAAATGAGTGGATGAAAACAATTTGTTTCAATGGACACGAAAGCAGCTTAAACAGGTAGTGTAGAACAGATACTTAGAACTTAGTCAGACATAAAAGATACCAAGGTCATTAACTTCACTCTGGGCCTTCCTCCAGTCATCTTAGCTCTTGTCTTGCCAGTGGATATCAATGACTAGAAGACAGAGTGAGGCTGATGACTTTGTACAAGACTTTGTACAAGACAGACTTTGTTCTGTCTCACTTAAACCTAATTTATGCACAAGTCAAGATATCAGTCCCTTATGTCATTAGTCCTCTTAGAAAACAGAGAAACAATAATAGACCATAAGGGGACAAAAAAGATAGCAGGCTATGTTTGGGGAATGTTTGAGAATAGAAAGAACACTCACACGGATACTCTTCTAGAGAGGATAGCACCTGAGCTGTTCCTTAAGAAAAAGAGAAGAAGCTAGGCTGAGGAGAAAGCATATTTTTGGAATGAGGGATTAGCTTAGGTGAATGCATGTAGGCAAGCTGAAGGTAGAAGGAAGAGTTCAGAGAATAGTTTTAGTATTCTAGTTTAAATGGAATATATAACACCTAGTAGGAAGTAATCTATAATAAGATTGTAAAGGTATAAGATTCAGAGAAGTAGAGAATTTTATATTGTTAGGGACCTCAGGAGCCAATTGGTCCAACCTAAATATGAAAGGAATATCTACTATATCTTTTAGGATCTGGAGTCAGATTATAGGGTATTTTAAATGCCAGATTTAAGAGTATATTTTACCCCTAAGACTAATCTACTGCAGGCTTTTGAGCATGGGAATGTCTTGGGAGATCATTTTGGCAGCTATGTGAGTTATGGACAGGAAAAGGAAAAGGTGAGATATAAGAGGAACAAATTGGAAGTTGTTATGGTAGTCTAGAAGAGCAAAAAGGAGGGCCTAGATATGAGAAGAGAGAGAAGGACAGACTTGACCCATGTCATCTCTTAAACAATGAAATGCACTAGCTTTCTGCCTCTCCAGGATTTAAGTTAAAATCTTTTATTTTGGATTCAAACACTTTCATAATCTACACACACACACACACACACACACACACACACACACACAAAACCTTTCCAGCTTTCTTATACTTCACACCACTCTCTCATACTCTTGAAATTTAGTGACATTGGTTTGCTTGCTTTTTACCCCAGTTCCTGAATCCAGGCATTTTACAGATTTTACAGTCTCCATCCCTGAAATGTTCTTCTTCCTCATTGTCAACTCCCAGCTTCCTTGTTTCCATTCATCAAGTGCCAGCAAAAATCTTATCTTCTACAGGAAGAATTCCCTGATTCTTTTCAATTCTAGGGTCTTCGCTCTGTTAATTACTTCCAATTTGATCTAGATATAGTATTTATATATAGTAGATACATAGAGGCATACCTCCATTAGACTGAGAGCTCCTTGAAAGCAGATACTTTTTAATCTTTTCTTTGTATCCCCAGAACTTAGCCCAAAGCCAGGTACATGGAGGATCTTGATAAAAGTTTATTAATATTAATATTAATAAAGATAATTATTAATTGACTGATAAGAGACAATACCGGACAAGTATATTTAAGGTACTATTTGTGAAGCCAACCATAGTCCAGTCAGAAATTTGGAGCTATTCCCCCAAAGTTAGCTCTGCATACCCTTTCATCCAGTGATACCACTACTAGGAATATGAAAAAAAAAATCTATAGAGATAGAATTGATAGAGATTTACGGGGAGGAAGAGGGGAGGACAGAGTCAAAGAAGGTACAAAGTTGTCGACCTGGTTGGCTGAAAAGATGCATTCACCACGAACAGGGAAGTTTGGAGGAGGACGATCTTTAAAGAATATGGTGATGATGATGTTGAATTTTGGAAATGTGTGATTGTAGTTATAGAGACTGGAATGATAGATAGATAGATATTTAGATATATACATAGATACATACATACATAGATGCACATACTTACACATGTATTTCACAAACATGTATTGTACATTATTATGTGTGTGTACAGAGATGATAAGTGAATTTATAGGGGCTTTTGAGATCACATGGGTAAATATATAGAAAGAGAGGAAAAGAAGAGCCATAGGGAACACTCACATTTAGGGACCAAGAGATGGAAGATAAGCCAATAAAAGGTAAGTCACTGGGACCAATCAGACATGGAAAATAGAGAAATGAGTGTATTTAGGAGGAGGAAAAGGTCAACTATATCAAAAGTTGCAGAAATGTCAAAGCAGATGAAGACTGAGAAAAAGCCATTATCATTATCTCAAATATTAGGATATATTTGCCTTTAAGAAATTGTTAGTAACAACCATGGAGAGAATAATTTCAGTTGAGTGGTAGGGTATGAAGTCATATAAAGAATTGAAAAGTGAATTTGTAGTGAATAAATGAAGATTCCCCAATACTAACAAGTTTTCCGATGGTTGGAAGATAAATTTATAAGTATAGGATAATGTAGGGAATGTTATGATTAAATCAGGGCTTTTCCAAGATGAGGAAGACATCAATATATTTTTTGGTTATTGTGAAAGAGAAAATAGATATGATGAAATTAATGATGAGAAAGAAAAATCTAGTATCAGGAGATGAAAAGTTTCTTAAATGTGAATCTTATTCCTAGGAGCCAAAACTTATTTTAACTATTTTTAAATATTTTATATATATGTATATATTTTAAATATAGAAAGATAGATAGATTTTATATAAATCTTATTAAGATATATTCTTCTTATCCCAATGTAAACAAACAGGACACAGGAATTTGTTAGTGCCCCACTTTAGGATTATAGATTTAGACTTGGGAGAGACTTTAGAGTAGACCAACTCCTCCTTAAAGATGAAACAGCCATAGAGGTGAATTGGCCACTTACACACAGGGAGTAAGATGCAAAGTGTGGTAGAGATTTGAACTGAAATCTTTTGACTCCAAAAATATCGTTCTTTCCATGATTGTCACTTCTCAGTGAAAAGACTTTTAGGTTGTTTGTACATGCAGAGAGAGCCAAAGAAAAACACACACACAGAGAGAGAGAGAGAGAGAGAGAGAGAGAGAGAGAGAGAGAGAGAGAGAGCGCCCTATTCATTTTCACTATTTTTTATTCACTATCAAGACCTTTTTACTTATAGGTTTCAGCTATAATCTGAAGGTTACTGGAAGTTGAATTGTCAGATAAGTGAAACATTAATCATTTATTAGAAACTAGGATTAATAGAGTTTCCTTGTTAAATTCACACAGATTTCCAATTTTCAAAGAATTAAGAAACAATAAGCTATACTTAACACTAGCTATGTAACTTGGATAAATTACTCTACTTTTCTGGGTCTATTTCTCAACTCTTAAATTAGGGAACTCAAGAGTAGATGATCTCTAAAGTTGCATCCAGTTCTAGGAGTCTTCCTATTTAAAACATATAATTCAATTGTTTTTGATGACTTACCACACATATCAGGCTCCTTTGGTGGGTCATTAAAGACCTATTGTAATGTTGTGGATATGCAGAAGTACTTATTGATAAAATGCTCAGATAAAGATTTTAAATTTAGAGCTGGAAAGGATGCCATACAGCATATCCTTCTCCGGTTCTCCCTTCCTAACCCTGTCATTTTGCAGATAAGGAAACTGAGACCCAGAAGTTATGATTTACCCAAAATCACATAAAGAGTAAGTGGCTGAACCAGAATTTGGACCCAAGTCTTCTGTCTAAGATCCAGGGATCTTTCCACTGTGTTATATTTCATGAAGGAAGCAATAATTTTCTCTCTAATTATTAGATTTTTTAAATAATTATTTAAAAAATTAATTGGTAGTTATGACTAATTAACTTCTTAGAATGGAGAAAAGTCTTGTCATTTTACAAGGGATCACAGAAATATAACATGAAAGCTAAGAGACTTTAGGGCTTATCTAGAAAATCCCTTTATTTGACTAATAAGGAAACAGACTCAGAGATTAAGTCATTTAGTTCACACAGGTAGTAAGGAGCAAAACTAGAATGTGAATTTTGGACATTAGTCATAGAATCAAAGACCTAGAGCTGGAAGGACTTCAGAGGCTATTTAGTTCAATTCCTTCATTTAATATATGAGGAAACTAAAATTCAGTGAATTGACTTGTCCATAGTTATACTGGCAGCAAATATGAGGCAGGATTTGAACGCAAGTCCTCTGACTTTAAATCTAGTGCCATTTCCATGACATACACTGTTTTTCATAAACTTCTTAAGAGGTAGCACTGGCTACTACAATGTCTCAGATTTCTAGAATTTTCTTTGTTTTATGATCCCATTCTTCCCCACTCTCTCCCACATTGTCATATGGCTTCCTTTAAAAAAAAAAATTATCCAAATATATTTTGCTTTGAGAATTTTGGGACACCTCCTAAGATAAAACAGAAGCACATAAAGGCATTATACAAACCAGGATTGGAAATCATAGATAGAAGGTCTATTGCACTCAAAGTAAAAATATCTAGATTCCAACTGAGCTTTGCTAGTGATTCACCGCAGTAACTCATTTTGTGATGTGGTGGTAATTTACTCCACCTATCTATGCAGTAGTTTCCTCATTTGTAAATGGTAATGATAATATCTCCCCTCTTCCTACCTTGGGAGAAATTAAAGATTCATTAGATAAAGCATACAAAGTGTTTTCAGTTCCTCAAGATAGAGGTTATGTAAATACAAGGCATTATCATCTCCCAGGTGTTAGGGCACATTGAAATTCTGATTGGGGATGGGGAGGGGGAGAATTGTAGAAAAATCTTACTTTTTAGAATCTCTTACCTAAGGCTTATTGCCTTGAACAAAATAAACCAAGACTAGGAAATTTTCATGAAAAAAAACTTCTAACATTTGATTTTTTAAATCAAAGTTTAAATTGCTCTTGGATTTTAATATAGTTTTGAAGTAATGGTTCCAGTTTACTCTCATTTATGCTAAATTTCCCAAATCAAAGAATGCTTTTAATCATATTTAAATATTTGTATTCTTATTTTTCTGCTTCCAGTGAAATGTAAGTTCCTTGAGGTCAGGAACTAGCTCCTACTGATTTTGTACCCATAGTACCTACCATCATACCCTGGAAAACTAGACAAGACTAGTCACAAATAGGAAATCTTTCACTCCAGTCAAAAAATATTAAGGGAAAAGGGAGTCAATGGTTCAGAAGACAAAGAGGGGAAATTCTAACCCCAAAGAATCTCACCAATATCTTTGCATGGGGTTATATATAAGAGAAATGTGAGACAAATAGGGAGAGGGAAATAGCAATAGGATCTTAGGGTACCAACTAATTGAGGAAGTGTAGGTTGCTAGAGTACAATATAGTAAAGGTAGCAAGTTCTGAACAAACCTTAGGAAGAATCACCTTGCTGACCCTCCCATTCACTGCACCCTCATACCCGCAACCTGGCATTATTTCCATGACACTACACTGTTTTTCATAATCTCCTTAAGAGATTAAAATGTCATGTCAGCACCATGGATCAATACCCAAGTTATTCCATCCTAGTTACAGCTGTGGCAAAACTGATGTTGGGGAAGGGGTGTGAAGTCAAAAAGATAGACTAGGAAAAATTAAGTGGCTTCAAATATTTGAAAGGATATTGCATAAAAGAGAGATGAGATTATTTTTGTTTGGTCTCAAAGGGTAAAACTTAGATCATTGGCTGGGAGTTTCAAAGATTCAAGATCCGATCAGATGTAAAGGGAAATTTCCTACTAATAAGAGTCATTCCAAAGTGTAAGGAGTTACCATGATAGGTGGTAAGATCCCTTCCCTTTGGGGGTTTTCAAGCAAGGACTTGATGATGGCCTAGTTCTAGAATGATTCCTTCTTTAGGAATGAGTTGGACTAGATAGTTCTTGAGGGTCTCTTCTGGCTTGGAAATGTTCCGTTTCTATGATAGACTTTAAAGAAATGTTGAATTGAGCTCATACAAATCTGAAATCTTCCAATAAGAAATAAAGCCAATTTCCATCCAAAGCAGAAACCTACAACTACCTTTATTATTGAATTCCAGAAATAGCATGCAAAGCAACAGATTCTTCAGAACCAGAATGAAACCATCCCAGTCAGCACATTAGCATTTCCTCAAATGCTCCTGAGGCTAACCAAATGCTGAACCATAATTTCACTTGGAAAAGGAGTCCATGAATTTTTTCTACAAGTGAACTCCACTCAGGGTTTAATTTCAGGTAAAATAGTCAAAATTTCAACTTGTTTTTTCCTTAGAGTTCTTAAAACTAAAAGACAGTCTCAAAATCATGTTAACAAAAGGCCTTTCCTAGAACAAAGACCAATCTAGCAAGGCAGTTGTTTTATTTTAGATGGACAAACTTAATCAGAGTGTTATTTTTAAATTACCAAATATGTTTTTGTTTGTGATCAAAATTCACATTCAAACAAATCTAAAGAGGTGAATGACCAGTACATTATTCCCAGCTGGATCCAGAGACCAACAAGAAATAGAACAGCTGGCTTAATGTCTTAGTGTCAAAGGCTTAGACTAGTTCAGTGCAGAGGACAATTTAGCCACCAAGTTTCTCCATCTAGTTCTCACTTGAGCCTTAATTAAGCAGAAGATTCAATGGTTAAGCCATCTCCACATTCACCCAAGACCTTCCTTTCCTGCAAATGTGAAAGGGGGAAAAAAATACAAGAAAAAGGTGATGTGGGAGAGGGGAAAGGGAAGAGAGGGAAAGAAAGAGATCCAGGAGGGAGGGGGAAAAGCAGTTTGGGGAGAGGTAGTGACAACTCCAGAGACGAAAGGTGACAGCAAAGATTTGAAAGAAGGAAGAGAAAAGTAAATATCGAAGAAGTTACAGTCAGGCAAGCTGACAACCAGAAACTGTTTGGATTGTAAATTGTAAATGAACTCAGTGGACAGAGAAGGGGAAAGATCATTGAACTGTTACCCCTGAATGACAAGGAGAGAAATGCAGCACAGCGAGAGAGAGAAGACATCTAGTAAATTTGGCAGCAAGTTGCTTCAGGAAGGTCCTGAACGCCAAAGCAGCAGCTGATGCTGCTTAGGCTGTGACATGCATCAAAAGAGAGTCAGAAAGATGACTGGGAAAATGTCTGACCTAGGAAGAGAGATGGGGAAGCAGGAGGCACCACAGAAAACAGTAAGGCAAAAAAGGGGGAGGAAAAACCCTTGGGCATGAGTAGAATTGCTGATGAAGTACTTAATGATGAGGTGGTAAAAGAATATCATTCTGTCATCTCCAAGCAAGGAAACCAAAGATTAAAAAAAAAAAAAAATCTCACCCACATTTGGGAAATGGCAGACACCAAAATTCAGAACAAAATTGAGGAGAAAGTAAATAAAAACATCCTCTAAGAGCAGTCAGTGTATTGGCTTGTACAGAGTTTGTGAAAACAAAACTCACAAGGGGCAGTAAATGACAAAAGGATTGTGAATGAGCTGGTCTCTAAAACAAACATCTGGGAACTCCCTGGAGCTCTGTCCTATCTATAAGGCACTAAACTTCTATATCATCAAAGGCTTCAGAAATCTACAGATAGAAGACCATTAAAGGAGGATTAAGAATTCTTTATAGACCCTGAAAAAACTCCTTTGAAGAAGATTGGCAATATTCAAATAACAGTAGATTACCTTTATCTAATTTCAAGGGGGAAAGAGGCCATTACTATTCAATCCCTCTTCACTGCTGGAAAAATTCAAGATCTACAGTATCACTTTCTTGAATCTAGACAATCAATAAAACAATAAATCAAATCTAAATTTGTAGCATTTGCCAATTTTCAACCTGTAAATGTTCATGTTGAAAAATTTAGCAATTAACTCCCTCAAGCATTTTGAACCGAACTGCTGAAGAGAGATACCATTTGTAGTAAAAGAGAGAGAGGGGAGAGAGGAGAGAGGAAAGAGGAGAGAGGAGAGAGAGAGAGAGAGAGAGAGAGAGAGAGAGAGAGAGAGAGAAAACAGTGTTCTGAGAAAATGAGGGAGTCATCTTTAAGAAAGACTAAAGAGATATGTCCTTAAGAGAACTGAATTTTACTTATGTGCTATGAAAAAGAAAAAAGTATCCTAAAAAAAATTCTCAAGAGACTTGGAGCAACAGATAAGAGCCTAGAGTCAGTTCAAATATGGCCTCAGACAGTAACTGGCTCTTGACACTGGATAAGTCACTTAACCCATTTGTCTCATTTTCCTTATCTGTAAAATAGGGGTAGTAATAGCACCTGCCTCCCAGATTGTTGTGAGGATCAAATGTAATAATAATTGCAAAGCACTTAGTATAGTACATGACATATAGTACTATTTAAATGTTGATGTGAGTTAAGGAGAAATCTTTTGTGATAATTAGAGATTTCTGACTGCATTCTTTCTCACTTCGATACATTGTTGAGACATTCAATATGTGATTGTATTATTTGTAACATTCTTAATAAATTCTTCGATTAGTAACAATGATGACTATTTAAGCCAACAGAGAACAGACAATTTACAAAAGAGTAGAAAAAAAAATGCCTTTGGCTAAAGAAGTTTTCCAGCCTAAAATATAAACTGGTACAGAGACTCAAAACTAATTAATAATGAGGAAGACTTATCTTGCTATTAGTTTATGAAGAAAGAGCATAATAATGCCCTTTGATTATCATAGAATAGCAAATAAAAATTAAGGTAATGGTCAAGTAGCAGATTGAAAGATAGCTTAGATCACTGACCAGTATAATGTACCACCTAACCCATCAAAGGTTACATGCTATTCTAAAACCCAGTAGTAGAATTCAAATTCCATCCAGTGCTGACTCCAAATCTAGTACTACATTGTACTATAGACACAACATCTATAGACAATGAAAGAATACCATTCAAAGATGTTTTCAGAATACCCTCTCAAAAAGTATGGAAATGGAGTTAGGTATTTCCTAAAAATTGTAGATTAGAATTCCAATAATTCCAATGTCATCCTCTCTCCAGCTCATTGACTTAATTTAAGCCAATACATTAGTTAAGTTTTATTTATTTTACATTCTCAATATAACCTTGTTTGTCCTATTACCCTTTCTGCCCTTTCACACAAATTACCTCAATAGGTTCTAACCACCTCTCCTGATCTATTGTAATAGCACATTAATTGGTCTTTCAGTCTTTCTTAACCATCTTTCTTATAGTTTCTGCTCAAGAAATTCTAGTGGCTTTCTCTTACCTATAGATGTTGTATTTACAAATCCCTATATTTGTTTTTAGAACCCATCTTTGCCTGGCCCTGGGCCACTTTCCAGATTTTTTTCACTTACTCTTCTTGCCAAATTTGTTCTGGCAAAACTGGTCTATTCATTGATCTTAGCACACAATCTTCTATTTCTCCTCTCTATAACTAGTCAACACCCTATCATCATCCCTAACAACTCAAGAGCCTCTTCCTAGTACAAGAGTTCTTAACCTTTTTTGTGTCCTGGACCCCTTGGAATTATGGTGAAATCTATGGACCTCTTCCTAGAATAATGTTTTTAAAGGCATAAAGACAAAGGATTATAAAGGAAACAAATAATATTGCAATAATTATTTTTAAAGTTTTTTTATCCTACTCATCTAAGTGCCTCTGAGCTAGAGGCATCTATCTTCCCCCATTTGCTAGCATTCATTCCCTAAATTATTTCAAATATATTTAGAACTTGATTTTCTGTTTATATGCTGTTCTCCTCACTCTCAATCCATACACAAACCAATAGAATGTAGGTTGCTTGAAGGTAGGTGCAGCATGTTTATTTTCTTTGTATATTGAGCTTAGCATAATGCCTAGTACTATCTAGATACTTAATAAATGCCACAGAATTCATTTGAATTGAATTTATTCATCAACTTCTTAAAGGACATAAGTGCTCAACAAGTTTGCAGATGATAAGTCTGAAGTTAGGAACAAAATATATCTTGTCAGACTATAATTATAATAAAATGATATTTAATAGAAATAAAAATAAGACCCTTCATTTAGGTTCTTAAATGAAACTTTAAACATATAGGATAAAGGAGGCATTGCAAGTTATTATATGAAATATTATCCAGAACTGGCTAATTGTATGAAAAATATCTGGAGGCCTAGACAAATGTAATTTAATTTAATAGACATTCATAACTGACATCCTTTGTGAAATGTGGTACAAAGAACTGTGCTGGCAGCCTGAAATGTTAATGTGATCTTAGGTAACATTAAGAAAACAATAGTATCCAGAAGAAAAGTAGAAACATTCTGTTCTAGTCAAATTATAACTCAAATCTTGTATTTTCTTCCAAGAAGCACATTTAGAAAAGACATGAACAAGCTTTAGTGTATAAAGATCTCTCAGGATGGGGAAGGACCTGGAAATTGCATTCAAAGACTGTTTGAAGATGCTGGAAATAGCTTGTAAAAGAATAAAAAGGAGGAGGAAGAGGAAGAGGAGAAGGAAGAGGAGGAGGAGGAGAGGAAGAGGAAGAGGAAGAAAGAAAGAAAGAGAGAGGGGAGGGAGGGAGGGAGGGAGGAAGGAAGGAAGGAAGGAAGGAAGGAAGGAAGGAAGGAAGGAAGGAAGGAAGGAAGGAAGGAAGGAAGGAAGGGTTGAAAAAGAGGGAGAATGGAGAAATACTTGATAAATATTTTCTAGTGTCTGAAGAACAAATATGTGGAAGAAGAATTAGGTTAGTTTTCTAGAGCCAGGAGCAAAGGTTTGGAAATGGAAGGGAGGTGGGATGGGACAGACGAAGGGAGTGGCAGAGAGGCCAAACATTTCCTAGTAATTAGAGATATGCAATCAAAAAGCTATCTCTGAACAAAGAAGAATGCCTTCTCTGTAGGTCATCAAGCAGAGACTGGATGACCGCTTTTCAGAGATATTGTAGGGGAGATCCATTAAAAGTTGACTTCTATCAACTCTGAGGAGTTCTCTTTCAATATAATTTTATGATTCTGTCAGAGAATAAGAGACTGGAATGACCTAAAACCAAATTGTGAGGAAAGGTAAAATGTGTTTTATGAATTTTTTTTCAACAATTTCCCACTTTATCTTCTTTTATTTTTCTTTACCATCATAAAGCATTCAAACTATTCTGTCAAGATAAAGAATTCCATCATCTCATTCACACTAATGTGTTAGATTTACTAAAAACAACAATAACTAACATTTACACTTGCCTTTACAAGTGTTTTATGCATGTTATTTCATTTGATCCTCGCAAAAATCCTACTCCATAGAAGCTACTACTACATTCATTTTACAGATGAAGAAACTGAGGGAGACAGTGATTAAGTGTGTGTCTAGGACCACATAGCTAGTAAAGGATAATGGCAGGATTTGAAATAAATTCTGCCTATCTCTAATCCCAGATCTCCATCCACTGTGCCAACTTAATGTATTAAGATAAATTTATATTTTATAGGGCCATTTTTGCCACCTGTTTAACCCCTCCACTGCTGGTTTATACAGTGTTTCAAAGTTTGAGATTTTTTTTCCCTTGTATTATGCCATTTGAGTCTCTGTTAATTATCCAATCAACAGGAATTTGTTAAGTACTAGCATGTTCCAGATTCTGTGCTAGGTGTTGAGGACTGGGCAAAAATGCAAGATTCCCTGACCTCAGAGAGTTTCATTCTATCACAAAAACCTCATAAAACAGGTACTGCAGGTAACATTATTCCCATTTTACACGTAAAATTATTTTCTCATGATTACAAGGTATGTATCCAAGGTGGTCTTTTATTCAAAGTATTTTTCTTTGCTATTTTGGTGCCTGATAAAGCAGACAAATGATCTTTATTGATTATATTCAATCAGAATTGATGCATAAAAGTATCAGTTCCCTACTCCCTATAATGGCTGACTATATAATATGCTATATGCCAATTATGTGCCAGGCATGGTACTGAGGATACAAAGAAAAGCAAAAATAATCCCTCAAGGAGTTTACACTATAATGTATGTTGGCAAGGAGAGGAAATGAATAAATAGTTGATGATTATTAATCACTATGCCTAGAAACTATAAAGGATATTAAGTCTTTAAGGTATTTTTAATCTATATGGGGAAATAAGACTTACATACATGAAAAACAAACATCCCTTCCTAAAGAACCCAGTCCACATTTTAAAAATATAAGATGATATTTGAGGTGGTTATTTCTTTGGACACCCACACTTGCCTCCTCCTGATGGGGCATATCACATTAGGTGAATCTTTGACTTCAAGTCCAGGACCGTTACTCAACCCTTAGCTCCAATCTTTAACTTAGGATAGAAGTCCATTTTACTCATTGTTTCAGTCCTCTATGTATCTAGCATAATGTCTTCCATGGAATAGGCTCTTATATGGTATTTAAAGAATTGAAAACAAATGAAGTAAGATTCTCTAAAGTCACTCTAAAAGAGACTATAGCTGCTATTGAAGTTCAGAGCAGGAAGAGATCGCTGTGGGCTAGCTCAAAATAAGTACCTAATAATATGCTTATTGGTTGACTGACTGACTAACAGATTAACTAACTGACTGACTAACTAAAGAAGTCAGAGGAAGATTCATAGAGAAGGTAGGATTTGAGTTAGGTCTTGAAGGATAGATAGGATTAGATAGAAAAGAATAAGAAAGATATTCTGTGTTCAAAGTAGGACTGAAAAATTGTAGAACAAAGACAGGACTTTGAAAAACATAATCTTGGGGGTAGTAAATAGACTAGTAAATATAAATTCTCTGAAGGAACTTAATCACTTAAAAATTTATATTCCCAATACCTAAGGAACTTTGTGTTTTGGGCATATCAGGCACTTAGGAAATAGATGCTTAAAGGAGTTTGTTGAATAGACAAGTCCAGCCATGAGGGGTAAAATGACCCTGAAAAGTAAAATATGTTGAATCAGGATGCAGGCATAGTGGATAGAGTTGGTAGTTGTAATAATGTGGGATGTAAAAGATATTCAAGGAGGACTCGCTCCTCTGGTGGGAGGGCTTGCTGAGGTAAAACATATCCAAGGTAACTAAAATTCATGACCTAATGTAACATGCCCCAACAGAAGGGTGCAAATATGGGTGTTTAAAGGAATATCAAACCATCTCAAGTATCACCTTATATTTTTAAAGTTTGGACTGGGTTCTTTTAGGAAAAGAAACAAAGGAAAAACAAAGTTTTTCATGTATGTAAGTCTTACTTCCCCGTGTAGATTAAAAGCACCTTAAAAATCTAATATCATCTATAATCTCTAAACATAGTGACTAATAATCAGCAACTATTTATTCATTTCCTCCCTTTGCCAATATACATTAAATTATAAACTCCTTGGGGAAATATTCTTGCCTTTCTTTGTATCTTCTTAGCACAGTGCCTGGCACAGAGTTGACAGCATATTATATAGCTAGCTAATAATATATTACAGGTGGAGGGAACTAATACTTTTATTCATCAATTCTGATTGAATAGAATCAATAAAGATCATTCATCTGCCTTATCAGGCATCAAAAGAGCAAAGAAAAGTCATTGAATACACACTTCTTAGAATAGAAACAACATATGGTAAGATTTCAAGCTTGGCTACCCAGACTCACTGACACTTCTCATGCTCTATGGCAGAATACTCATTTTACAAATTTAACATAATAAAAATAATCCATTGCTAATTTCCATAGTTCAGCATCACTGTGAACTTGGGTTCTCAAGTCAAGTTAATATGCATTTATTCTGCTTTATTATATGTGCCAACTATATGCACTGTGCTAAATGCTAGAGATATAAAAAAAGGCAAAAACTGTCCCTTAAGGAACTCACAATCCAATGGGGAGGGGGCAGAAAATATGCAAATGACTGCATAATTCAATTCAATTTGATATCAGGCACTATCCAAAAAAAAAAAAAAAACTTAACCTCAAGAAATTTACATTCTATTATGGGAAAATTTATGTCCCAGGTAAATGAAGAAAAAAGAGATAAATAAATGCAAATACAAAAGAAAAAATATAAAAAGGACTTTGGGTTGAAAAGCTACTAATAACTAGAATTATCAGGAAAGATCTTTTGTAGAAGTTAGCACTTGATCCAAATCTTGAAGGAAGGGAGGCAAGCAGGGATAAAGAAGGAAGCATTCCAGGCATGTAAATAGTCCATTCAAATTCAAAGAGGTGGCAGATAGAATGATAGTTAAACACACACTCTAGAAGGACCTACCAGACTTAAAAGTCTCCAAGTAATAACCCCATCTTTTATCTAAAGAGCAGTCTAACTAGATTTGTTTTGTTCAGTCAATTTTCAGTCATGTCCACCACCTCATGACTGCATTTGGGGGATTATTTTGCAAGGATACTGGAGTTTATCATTTCCTCCCCCAGATCATTTTACACATGAGGAAATTGAGGCAAACAGGATTAAGTGACTTGCCGGGGATCACATAACTAATAAGTGTCTGATGCAGGATTTGAACTCAGGAAAAGGAGTCTTCTTGACTTCAAATCTGGCATTGTATTCATTACACTACATGGTTAACCCTGTTGAATTAGATTTAGAGAGACTCATTGCCAGGGGATTGCCACTAGTATGGCATGACAGTAACTCATGAAACTATCCACTAAGGAGGAGATACAATCTGTCTAAATAGAGGGAATTACTACATGGATGAAATGACAGTTGTCAATTTTCCTTCCTTCTCAAGTATAATTTTTCACAAAGGTACTATTATTTCTCTCTGGCCTATGAATGTTCTTGCCTTGTGTTGCATTCAGACTGCCTCAAAATGTGTACACACTGCCTAATTCATAGTAAGAATTATACAATTGTGCTAAACTGACTTCAATGACTGGGCTGCCTTCACCATTTATTTGTTTTTTTAATTCAAAATCCATGCAGCCATCACCCCACAGATCATTCTGTAGGTGACGCTGATCCACAGCACTCTGTTGGTATCATCTCTGCAACAAAACAAAATGTACACAATAAAGACCACATTTATATCAACTGTCACAATGGTTCATAGAGTCATAGATTTAGAACTAGAGAATACATCAGGGTCATTTAGTCTAAACTCTTTATTTTACCAGTGAAGAAAGAAGGCACCAGAGAGTTTAAAAAATTTACACAAGGTAGTTCAGTGGCTGAACTGCAATTCTAAGCCACCCACAGCTCTTATGACACCAAATCCAATACTCCTTCCTCCAGTACCATTTGTCTTGACTACATCCCTCTTTCTGAAATTGTATTCCATTTCCGTTGGTTTTGAGATGGATTAAAATCTAGATTTGTTGGGTAATAAAGAGCTTTGTTTCTTTATTCTTACACACAGAATATTTTTTCATAAGAACAGGACATTCTTTTCCCCCAATATATTTAATTAAATATTTCATATTTCATAAATAATTTCATATAGAATTTTTAAACATTAATCTTATTTAAAATCTTGACTTCATAATTTCCTCCCTCCTTCCCTTCTGCCTTCTTGAGAAGACAAGCAATTTGATATTAATTATACATGCAAAGTCAAGCTAAACATTTTCATATTAGCCATATTGCAAAATAAAACAGTCCCCCCCCCCAAAAAAAAAACAAACAAACAAGAAAAACTAAGAAAGTTTTAAAAGCTTGCTTAAATTTGTGTTCAGACTTCATCAATTCTTCCTTTGGATAGCAGTTTCCATCATAAGTCCTTCAGAATTGTCTTAGATCTTTGTGTTATCAAGAATAGCTACATCATTCACAGTTGATCATTGTACAATGCTGCTGTTACTGTGTACAAATGTTCTTTCTATTCACTTAACTTTGCATTAGTTCATCTAAGTCTTCCCACGTTTTTCTGAAAGCATCCTGCTCATCATTTCTTTAGCATCATAATATTCTATCACAATGATATAGCACAATTTTTTCATCCATTCCTCAATTTATTGCCATCTGCTCAATTTCCAATTCTTTGCCCCCATTAAAAAAGCTGTTATAGATAGTTTACCTCTCAGACCTGTGGAAGAGGAAGGAATTTATGAACAAAGAACTAGAGATCATTATTGATCACAAAATAGAAAATTTTGATTATATCAAATTGAAAAGTTTTTGTATAAACAAAACTAATGCAGACAAGATTAGAAGGGAAGTAATATACTGGGAAAACATTTTTACAGTCAAAGGTTCTGATAAAGGCCTCATTTCCAAAATATATAGAGAATTGACTCTAATAAGAAATCAAGCCATTCTCCAGTTGATAAATAGTCAAAGGATATGAACAGACAATTCTCAGATGAAGAAATTGAAACTATTTCTAGCCATATGAAAAGATGCTCCAAGTCATTATTAATCAGAGAAATGCAAATTAAGACAACCCTGAGATACCACTACACACCTGTCAGACTGGCTAGAATGACAGGGAAAGATAATGCAGAATGTTGGAGGGGATGGGGGAAAACTGGGACACTGATACATTGTTGGTGGAATTGTGAATACAACCAGCCATTCTGGAGAGTGATTTGGAACTATGTCAAAAACTGTGCATACCCTTTGACCCAGCAGAGTTACTACTGGGCTTATATCCCAAAGAGATTTTAAAGAAGGGAAAGGGGCCTGTATGTGCAAGAATGTTTGTGGCAGCCCTGTTTGTAGTGGCTAGAAACTGGAAACTGAGTGGATGCCCATCAGTTGGAGAATGGCTGAATAAATTGTGGTATATGAATATTATGGAATATTATTGTTCTGTAAGAAATAACCAGCAGGATGAATACAGAGAGGCCTGGAGAGACTTACATGAACTGATGCTGAGTGAAATGAGCAGGATCAGATCATTATATACTTCAACAATACTATATGATGATAATTTTGATGGAACTGGCCATCTTCAGCAATGAGATGAACCAAATCAGTTCCAATAGAGCAGTAATGAACTGAAACAGCTACACCCAGGAAAGAACTCTGGGAGATGACTATGAACCACTACATAGAATTCCCAATCTCTCTATTTTTGTCCGCCTGCATTTTTGATTTCCTTCACAGGCTAATTGTACACTATTTCAAAATCTGATTCTTTTTGTACAGCAAAACAACTGTTTGGACATGTATACATATATTATATTTAACTTATACTTCAACATATTTAACATGTATTGGTCAACCTGCCATATGGGAGAAGGGGTGGGGAGAAGGAGGGGAAAAATTGGAATAAAAGGTCTTGCAATTATCAATGCTGAAAAATTACCCATGCATATATCTTGTAAATAAAAGGCTATAATAATAAAAAAGAGCTGCTATAAATATTTTTGTACATATAGATTTTTCCTTTTCTATTGATCTCTTTGTAGTATAGACCTAGTAGTGGTATTATTGTATATACAGTTTATACTCCCTTGGGCATAGTAAAATAGGTATTTTGAATCTAGGGTCTGTGACCTTCATTGTTTTGTTTTGTTTTAATTGAAGTAATTCTATTTCAATATAATCAAGATATTTAAGTGGCACAGTAGATAGAATGCCAGGTCAAGAAATAGTAAGATCTGCATTCAAATAGACCTTTACTGTATGACCCTATGCAAAGTCTCTGTTTGCCTCTATTTCCTCATCTGTAAAATGGAAATAATTTTCTTCCCAGAGTTGTTGTGAGGACCAAGTGAGGTAATATTTGTAAAGTGCTTAGCACAGTTCATGCTTAATAAATTCCTGTTTCCTTGCTTCCTTTCCTTCCTTCTTATTTGATTTCCATTTTAGTCTTATGTATTTTATTTAATTAATTTTAAAACATTGTTTTTCAAAGAGATCCATTCATTTCATCAGACCCAAGGGCTTCATAATAGAGAAAAGATTAAGAAGCCCTGCCCTGGAATCTGGTTGGATCTGTAATACTCGAAAATCCAAATTTCAGGAAGAAAAGAAGAGCTCAGGGAAGCAGCAGGGTGTGAGTATGAATCACTTCACCTTAGTCTATGCCATGATCCTTCTATCAAAGGAAGGTTTGCGTAATTCTCCTTTGTTGGCTTGCTTTGCTAATCTCAGGTGGAAGGGGGATGGGAGAAAGGGAGATTTCTACTAGACAAAAGTATGAGGCAATTTCTGCCCTCCCAAGACGTGGGTGTTCTCCCTCAATTAAAGGGTTCCTATTAGGCTAGCCAACTAAGCAGCTTCTAATTTCAGTGTGGGGAGAAAGCCAGGGTGTGGACACGTTTCCTCCACGCCCTCCTGCCTGCCCAGCTAACCTACTTCCTGGCCCTACTATCTCTGATCTTTTACAGTGGCGTAAAGGGCAAAGAGAGAGTACTTAAGCCCCACAGAAACCCAGAAGATCTCCCAAGATTCCAAAAAACTCTCAAAGAATCCAGGACAGTTGGAAGACTTCTACCCAAAAAAGCAATGGCATCTTTTCCCATATAATGGGAGTTCTTGGCTGGAGAGAAATTGTTAGACACCCTAAGATGCTCTGTATGAAGAGCCCTGTAGAAATGCAAGATGATATTGTATTGTATTAATGTCACTTAATGGTAGCTGTCAATGATCGTGATGGAATAAATATGGAAAAGGAAATTACTGTAATTGATTGACAGTCTGGAAGCTTCCACATTCGACCTAATGAGAGAGTCCTATAAGCAGCCGCTTTCGGTGAAGGCTATTAATGCAAATCATATGCACCGAGCCGGCATGCTGAATTATGCAATGCCATGTGAATGTCTAATCCATTTCACCAAGCTTGTCTTTATCCGGAAAAAAAATATTCCACTGACATGCTGATTAGTATATTAGGAGAGTTTAAGAAGTTTGGTGCTAAAGTAGGTGCCATCATGGTGTTATTAATTTAGTTCTGAACAAGACAAACAGCTCTGTGCAACCATCAAAATCACTACATAAAGTCTACAAGATAACTTTGTCAAGACTGATGGGAATTTACAGAAAAGCCTTGTGATATGTGGAAGGAATTAGCAAATAGATA
Organism: Sarcophilus harrisii; assembly: GCF_902635505.1. Classification (NCBI taxonomy): domain Eukaryota; kingdom Metazoa; phylum Chordata; class Mammalia; order Dasyuromorphia; family Dasyuridae; genus Sarcophilus; species Sarcophilus harrisii. Next base: position 547,097,663 of record NC_045426.1, on the reverse strand, counting down.
AGGAGCACATCATTTTTCTAGGAAACCGCTGTCAAGGTCTCAGTATCCATGCAGAATCAGATCCGGCTCAGACCTCTGCATCCCTGAATGATGGCTACTCCTCGAATTCGCAGGAAATTTGTGTGGGCTCACAAAGAAAAAGGATGTAGGACGCTAAGAAACCACAGGTTCCAGCAGGTTCTTAAGCCCATTTCTGGAGATTTGCAAGAGACTTCAGTATCACACAGGCCACAGGGAGAGAGAGAGAGAGAGAGAGAGAGAGAGAGAGAGAGAGAGAGAGAGTATGTGAGTGTGTTTGTGGATGCAGCTTGATATGACTGGAAAAGAGCCTGTCGAGTCAGAATATTTTTCATCACCGATTGTTCATGTCTCTTTCTGGACAGCGAGAAAGACCTAGGCACAATTACAGCAATTCTCAGAGTTGGAAGGAACCTTGCCAGCAAGTCCAAATGAGTCCTGAGAAAGGATGCCCTCTATCATATACTTACCTGATCATTTGTCAGCTAACCTTTGATTGAAAATCTCCCAGGAGTGGGAAATTCACTATTTCTCCCATTCTGCTTTGGCAGAGGGCTAAAGGTTAGAAAATTTTTCTGTACATCAAGTCTAAATCTGCCTCATTGCAACTTCTGGCTATTGCTTCTAGATTGGCCATCTGTGGCCAAGCAGAATAAATCTAATTTTTGCATTACAACGTTTCAAATGCTTGAAGGCAGCTATCATGACCCTGCTAAGTTTGCTCTTAACCAGGCTAAACGTCCTCAATTCTTCAACGCACCTTCATACAGCATGTCTCATATGACCAGCCAGGTCACCCTCCCACAAACATGCTCCAATTTATCAGTGTCTGGCACCTAGAACAGAATACAATACTCTCAGGGAATCTGACCGGGGCAGATTTTAATGATGTTATCATCGTTTTAATCCTGGAATGGCACTAATCTTCCTCTAAGTATCATAATAGATCTTAAAAACAAGGTATTAGAAGGGACTCAAGAGTTGATACATATTCCATTCAGGTAATTCGCCACCAGATTTGTTCTAAATCATGAGTTAACTCATTTTTATCTGTTTATTTCCAGCACCTAGCACAGGACCAAGCACATAGGAAGCACTTAATAATTGCTTATCGAATCAAATTGAATTGAGGGAATATTTCAGGAGAAATGATTCAGTGACTGATGGTTAATAAAGAAAATGTAAAAAAAAAAAAAAAAGAGGAAAAGAAAGCTAAATTAATAGATATATTTTGAATCCTCTGCCCCTCTTCCAACCCTGTGAAGTGACATGGTCTTTTCTCTTATTTTATGGGGAAAGAACCATGATCATATCCTGCTGTGGGAACTCCCTCCACAAATCAGTCTATGGCTTAATGGATGTCTCTGGAAATGTTTAAAGTACATAGAAATTACATAACTCTCCCAGGTCACACAGTTAGTAAGTGTAAGTCAGGATTTGAAACAAGATATTCTGGATTCTACAACTGGTCTTCCACTCATACCACAGCTACCTCACAAGGCTTTTTCTTTTTTCACTATTTTTTGTGTCATCATACCATTGGGGAGTCAAGTGAAGGCTGTGGATCGATTTTCAAAATAGAGTTTTTAAATGAATAAAAGAAGATGCATAGGATTACAAAGGAAACCAATTATAGTAAAACGCAGCTATAAAATATCTTTTTTAAAAAGTTCACAGATAATAGTTTATGAATTTCTGTTTTAAAGTACTCATTTTGCAGATAAAGAAAGTGAGAGGCTAAGAAATTAAATGATATAAAAAAGAGGAAACCAAGGAAATCAGTGTCAGAGCTAGGGATTGTAATCCAATCCTGCCATCTCTGAATTTAATGGTCTTCTTTGTCTCAAAAGCTCTGAATTAGGAAAATCTGTATGTAAGTGTCTTATGATGTGTGTATGTGTATATACACATATATACATGTGTGTAGATATACATATACTCACATACATATGTATTCATATCTATATACATTTATATCTAGCCCTCATCCTATATATACATATATGTTTCATATATTCATATATGTGTGTATTATATAATATGTATTCAAATGCATCTAGTTATACTGTAAAATTCTGATTCTATGGAATGGGTTGGAACCTGTATGATTCCTGGAGAATATAATAAATTATCAAATAAGATAAATAATCTAAAATATCTGAATTTGACTTAGGAAAGATTTTGTGTGTGTGTGTGTGTGTGTGTGTGTGTGTGTGTAGGGGTCTACTGGGGAGAAAACTTTAAATTGCACTATGAATTAACCCAAGCAGCTCAGTGCTCCTTGTTTAAAAAAAAAGTACACAGAACTTTTTTTGTTAAACACTATTAGGAACATAAAAAATGCTCTGTGAGGTCAGCCTCATGATTTATTTAGTCAGGGTTCTGCGCAAGACAGGAGCACCAAAGATTACATGGCAGAAAATAGTTATCCTTTTTAATATCAATCTCAAAGTTTAAGGAAATCTTCTCAAACTTCCTGGTTTCTCTTAATAGCTCAATATTAATCTGCCATCCATTAATTTATCTAAATTGTCTTTGAAGCAATTTTTCATTTCAGTCTAAACCATTTCTAGGAGATGGAAGGTGTCAGGGAGAAAAACAGGGAAGGAGAATTAATAAATTCCATAAGTTATTACCTGTTATATGGAGGAAAATGAAAAAAAAAAAAAAAAAGTCCAGCTCAAGGACTACCTTCTCCATTAAAAACTCTCCAATCTCTTCCCACCCCTTCCCCAACGGAAAGTGATCTTCCCCTGCCCCAAACTATCATAGCATTTAATTGTTCCCTGACACTAAGTCAAAGCTGTCAAATCTTTTCTCAGACTTCACAACCACAAAAAGAGATTCGTGTGTCTGGAAATCATCTGAGAATCTTGTGAATAGAAAGCCATCCTCACCCACACCTGCAGCCACACCTGGCTGTGCTATCATGGCTATGGGATCTAATATGTAAAGCTTTTTGGTGCTCCTTCTCAACACTATGAATTGACACAAGCTGGAGGCCCTATAGTGTATTTCAAAGAAGAGGGGTGACAGTCATAGAAGTGGTTATCTGCCACAGGACAATGATTTCCCCTCATAGTATCTTCAGTCTGGTGTGAAGATTTGGAGCTGAAGAGACTGTAAAGGTCATTTACTCCCCTCATCATGTTACATGCAATGCTCCCCTTTCTCCATCTCCTCTCTACCCTTGTTGCTCAAAGCAGTAAAGATTTGGTTGAGGATTGAGGAGAGACATAACCGCAGCAGAGATATGCCACAGGAGATGCCAAGATTAACAGTAATTTCCAGGACTGACTGCTGATTTTACTCATCTTGCTCTAAAATAGAATATCTAAATCAGGGGTCCTCAAACTACGGCCCGAAGGCCAGATGTAGCAGCTGAGGATGAAAGCTCAGGGCTTTAGCCCCTCACCCAGGGCTATGAAGTTTCTTTATTTAAAGGCCCACAAAACAAAGTTTTTGTTTTTACTATAGTCTGGCCCTCCCTCAGTCTGAGGGACAGTGAACTGGCCCCCTATTTAAAAAGTTTGAGGACTCCTGAATTCTAAATTCTGAGTCCCACAGTCTCAAGGTCCAGAGTTCCTGCAGAGGTCTTAACTTTTTATCCAAAATGGAAGGTCAATTAATCTTCCTTTGCCTATTAGAAAAGCAGTGGCATTAGGGAACTCATCAAATTTAAATAGCATTTCCTAGAATCTCTGTGCTAAAGATGCTTCTCCAATACCTGAGGGTTTAGGAGACTGAGAGGCTTGCTACTGCTTAATGTACGTGTGTGTGTATATGTGTGTGTGTGTGTGTGTGTGTGTGTGTATATATATCCCTGTGTAACATAGCAAGCTCAAGAAGAAAGTATGATTTATACAGTGACTGGGGACTCTGAGCTAATTCTTATTGGATAAATCTATAAATCCACACACCCTTTTACAATATGTAAGTTGAATCCCTTGGAGAGAATCAGAGGTAGACTCTGACTACCTGCAAACCATAGAAAGCATTATAATTATCACTTCCAATCAGTGGGGCAAGACATACAATGTTTATGGGACACTCCCACCCACTAATGTTGGACTCAGATTCTTGTGCTACATGTACCAGATGAATGACTATCAATGGCACCTGGTGGTTAAATGACAGGTAAGGAAACTAAGATCTGACATGATTAAATGACTTGCCCAAGCTCATACTATGAGAGCAATACAGGAGAAACAAGATCCAGAAGTTCTTACTTCAAATTCAATACTTTTCCCACTATACTATCACATAAAAAGCATCATTTCTTAAATTTGTAATTTGTTATTTCAGATTTCTTATCATATATTATAGTTATTCTCATATTTGGTTTATCCTTCTTCTAGACTGTGGACCCCATGATGGTAGAAACTGGGCCTTATCTAGTACTTATTTCCTTCCAACCCCACTAGTGTGGTTCTCTACACGCAAGAGATTTTGTTGAATAGGATGGAATTGAATTGAGTCAACCTTCAAGATACTAGTTTTTCTGTAAGAAGAACTGATCTATATTCATGAGTCAGCTATCCCTTTCTCTCAAGACCTGAGCTCTATAGCAATATCTACTGTATACTCACTTGACTAGGCCCTAAGGGAAGCAAAAAGGAAAGAGAATGAGTGGATATTAGCTTTTACAAACAGATTTCTGAGACATCCCATTAAAAAACTTATCGAGTGAATAAACACAGACCACACATTCCTTTCAGTCTGAACACGCACTTAAGAGAAGAGTTCAGAGTTCTGCTATTATAGGCCGTGTTGAAGAGATTGGAGGCTTTTGTCCTTTTATTTTTTCCCCTCACCTGTAGGGAAAACAAACAAGGGGAAATTTACTACAGAAACAACAATTGAACAATATCTGGAAACACCCAATCCCCCACAATAGTCTTTTCTCACTTCATGCACATATTCACTAACAATGCACCTTGTTATTTTTGGCAATGCTTATTCTGAAAGATTAATTCTACAATTTGCTAGATTCCTTTAGCTCAATGTTCATTTATGTATGCAGTTGTATGTCTACCTCTTGAGAAATAGGTCAGGGCTCCATATCAGGACTGGCAAATGCTTCTGTTGATGCCTTTTCTCTACCGAATGATTTGCTTTTTTTCTTATTTAATTAGTGGTTACTGTCTTCATTCAAATTAAAATACATTTCAATAAACTGATCCCATCCATAATGCACACCCTGCCCTCAGTTAACTTGCAATCTAATAAAGGGAATCTGAGGGCACAAATAATGGACAAAGAAAAATGGGTTAAGTTCAAAAGCAAAGCATTTTATTAGCAAGCACATCAGAAGAAGGGTTTTAGGCCCTTGCCCTCTGCTAGTTTGTCCAATAGAGGAAAAGCTAACTTTCCCATCTCTCTCAGCTGCTTCATGGCATTTCTCTGCATAACTCTCCAAAATCATGGCCCAGGGGAACCCAAACTTCTCAGTCGGTTTCATTCTCTATTTACAGAGTTGATCACCAAGAGCAGAGGAGTAGTTGATTGAAACCGTTTTTGATAGTGATATGCTATTGTTTTTCACACTTGGATGCTTCCCCATAACACTCACCTGCTGAGTTAAGGAGACAGCCCATCATTCCGAGTGCCACAAGGCTTCTCGTTGTTTTCTCTCCTCTTGTTTGTTTTTGTATCTGGTTCCTTGTTATTTATTGGAAGTGTAAAACAAACAGTGAAGAAAAATGAGAAATACAAATCAACCCCTCCCTCTTCTTCCCATTCCCTTGACCAACTCATATTCCCCCCCCAATATTTCTACCCCCAAAATTCATTACCTGTGTCCTTTTTCAAAAAATCATTTCAGAATCACGTTCTGTTCTGCTCACTAACTTCTCTCACTTTGTTTGTCCTGAAATGATAAAATAATAATCATGATGATTTTTTAAAGTTACTAGAATGACAACAACTAGAAATGTTCCAGGAAAATAATAATATTTTCAATTCTTAAAAATTAGGGAGATACCCCTACACATATCTAGGAGAGAGAGAAAAGGAGAGAGTTGGACAGATATGAGGGAAAGGAAAAGAAAGGAAGCAAGGCAGGAAGGCAGGCATAAAGGAAGGAAAGAAGGAAGGAAGGAAGGAAGGAAGGAAGGAAGGAAGGAAGGAAGGAAAGGAAGGAAGGAAGGAAAGGGAAGGAGGGAGCAGAGGAGGAAGAAATATATTAAGAGTTTGTGTGCCTAACAGTGTGCTAAATTCTGGGAATACAAATACAAGGAAAAAGGAAAATATCCCCTAATGCCAGAACTTACAGCAATAATAAAGGAAGATAGCACACAAAAAGAAGGTGAAAAGTGTGGGGAACGGGGAGATACTCTTGTGCAGGGTAAGGTAGTCCAAAGAATTACATATTGAGGTGGATTTAAAGTCTGCCTGACTGACATAGGTATGTCAAATGCAGGTACTGGAGAGGAACTCATCGATGGATTAAAGGTGTTGCTGGGATGAGAAGGTCACTAAGTTAGAAAATATGATTCTTACCAAAAAATCTCAAGTATACTTACACAGTAGTAAAAGTGACCATTAGTCACTCTGGTCACTTTGAGTATATTACAATTAACTCCTTTACTTTCCTAGATTTGCCACTTCCCCCTCTTCCAAACAATGTGTTAAAACAGATTTTTCTCAGATTTTGAATGCTAGAATATTAGAGCTTGAAGGGGTGAAAAACCATAGTGCTTTGTCTATAATACATAATTAAGAAACACACAATTAAGAAATATACTTAAGAAATGTTTATTGGATTGGATTGATTATGACTAAAACAACTCCATTTACAAGCAATAAATCAGAAGTCAAGACAGTAGAAATGATTTGCCCAAAATCATAAAACAAGTGAGTAGCAAAACTAGGATGAAAATCCTGGTCTTCTCAATCTCAAGTTTAAAGGCAGAAATACAGACAAAAGAAGAATAGCATAGGAGTCAGAAAACCTAAATTGCCATCATTAGCTTGAGGACTTGCAACAAGATGCAGCCTCTCTATACCTTAGTTTCTTTTTATAAAAAGGGGATAATAATGCCTGACCTAAAAAGCTTACATGGTTGTTGTGAATATCAAATGATCTATAGAATCAAAGAAATCATTCCCTTCAGAACTAAAGGGAAGGGGGCAGCTAAGTGGTACAGTGAATAAAACACCAACCCTAAAATCAGGAAGACCTGAGTTCAAATCTGACCTCAGACACTTAACACTTCCTCTCTGTGTGACCCTGGGCAAGTCACTTAATCCCAGTTGCCTAAGAAAAAAAAATTAAAGGGACTTTTCTTCATTTTACTAATGCTAAATGATGTATAGGAAAATAATTTATAAACAATGATTATCTACATATGTAAATTAATAGTAATAATAGCCTTTCAGGACTAAGATCAAGTGTGGTATGTTGCATGACTATAAATTGTATACTATTATGGAGAATTGAAACTGAAAATCATCCAAAGGGCCCTGGGGGTGTATATTTGCTAGAAGTCAACAGACTACAACACATTATTAAAAAAGAAAGAAAGAAAAAAAGAATTCACATTGTGATGTCTAGCAAATGCCTGCAATTATTGGTTGATTGATTGATTGATTTAAAAATTTTTATTAAAGAAATGTATGAGAGGAAAAGTTGATCTGGTCATCAGCGTGATGGTAGGATAACCATAATTCAAGATGATATTTCCTGAGATGTTAAGAAAAAGAAAAGCAGATTCCTTCCAAATCTGGTGGATCTACTATGGAAAATTATGGGAAGAAATGGACAAAGGTTCCATAAAATTGACGGTTGGGTTGCAATCTGCTTTGTTGGCAAAAATACTCTCAATCAATAAGATCACAGATTTATTTGAATATTTGAGATAAGCACGAATTCTTCAATGAATAAGGGAAGATAGAAGAAAAGAAATGGGAAACAGAGGAAGGGATAACAAAATTCAAGCATGACAATGACTATTCCAGAAACAGTTTTCTCAGCTACTTTTGTCTTGACACATCAGCCTGATCCTGTTTCTTTCTCTCTGCTTGCTTTCTTAAAGCACATAAAATTATTTAATTAATCCTAAACACATGTGAAGAGTATGTCCTGCGTTACTTATGCAAATCTATGCAAATGAATGTTATACTGGTGGGGCCAACAATTGGCAGAAGTGCTTGTCCATGCACTTCTCCCTCCCTTTATCTTAGCCAGGCCATGTCTGCAGAAAGGTGTGGGAGTTTCAAAATGTCAATGAAATTGGAACGGTTTATTCCAATGTCACTGTCACAGCCACTGACTAAGATGACCTCTTGGATCCCTTTTCAGCTTTTAAGTTCTATGCTTCTATAACTCTTCTGTACTATAATTTTCGCATTATTCTATAATCCTTCCAGTATGGAGGCTACAAGGTTTGCACCTCAGGGACTAGGTCTGAGCCTCTGAAGGGGACTGAGTGTATTTGAAATTCTGGAAGAAAAAAAATTTTTTTCATATTTATTCATATACATATATATATATACTCATTGTATGCTCGTTCTAAGACATTCCTTAATCACTGAATTAATTTTTTAAATGTTAGTCCCAATGTAGGTTGCAATTTTCCTTAAACTTATTTTTTTCTTTTTTAATCCCATAAAAGTTTGTAGCAAATTCATAGAATACTTGAACTGTTTTAGGATTAAAACGTTTTGATGAGGTACAGATTTGGAATATTTCCAGCAACTGGTGGGCCTGGAAAGTATAAACAGCAGGAAGGGTTCAAATGTTTTGTACTTGCCAAACCTCATGGTAAAAATGAGTTTCTTTCCACACCTTGCTTTAAAATGTGGGAACTTTAGAGAAAGGAAAGACATCTAAAGTTGCCATGCTCCATAGGAGTGATGGCCTTGCAAAGAGAGAAGCTCCTAATGAGAGAGCAGGGCAGCAAAATTATAATAAAAAATTAGCAGGAGGGAAAGGAGGGAGATTTCAGGTGTCGGTTCCAATTAGGAAGCCACAAACAGGAAATCAAAAGCATCTGTATGTGAAAGCATGTTTAGCTTTGAAGCTCATGTGGGAATATTGGCTTATTCCTTATTTTTCCCAAGTATTATGTCATCCCATGTGTAATGTTGACACTGACAAGGATTGCTTGTTAAATGATTCCTTTACAAACATCAGGGAATAACCCTGCCCTTTGATCTAAACAGATTGGGATCTTTGAGAGTTACTCTACTTACACATCTTTGGTTAGTCCATTCAAAAACTGATTTTTTTTTTTTTTTTTTAAGAAGGGGGTAGGCAGGAACATCATGTATACATACTAAAGTTTTCTTTTTTTTTAAAGAATAAATAATTAAATAAACAGAAATACATAGAAAGAATGAATTACTGGTTTCATTGTCCTATGAAAAGAAGCTGACACCTACCTATAAATCACATTGCACACTTCACAGATTTCGCTACATCTGCAGATTGTGCCCATCCATAGGTATTTGCAACTCTTTACAATCTACAAAAGATAAAATAAAAACCACAGCCACTATTAGAAGACCTTGAAGACTATAACTTTCACTGGTAATTATTTCAGAACATTTGCCCTTTTTTCCTCCACAAAAAAAGAAAGTCCCTTTCCTTTGACCACCATGACACAGATATCACATGGCAGTCTTTTATCAGCAGAGGCTTATTAGGCAACTCTGCTAAAAGTCAGCATCATCTCCCTAGGCTGGATTCTCCCTTCTCCAAAGTGGACTGATGCAAATTAGGAAGAGCACAAGTAGGGAAAAGAATTCTGTTTTCCCCTTCAGATTTTAACAAAGCTCTAAAGTTGACTCCTTATTGTTTGAAAGCGCATTATCACTCAACTCATATACTTGTCCAGTATCTCAAGAATCTGACTAATTATTTTTCATTATTAAATTTCCTTTTTAATTTATGGAACAAAATGAACATTTTCATGACATAATACAATAAAAAAGATGATTGCATATGAAACTGCAAATCTACTATGCACAATTTGCTATGCCTTTCAAATATACAACAAAATTATCATGTAAATTTTGTTTTTATTCTTCCCTCTCCCTTCTGCCTTAGAGATGGCTACCATTAAACACAAATAAATATGTGTGTATGTATGTATATATACATATACATACACAACACATATGTAACATTCTATATACAGTTCTATTTGTAAGTTCTTTTTCTGGTTGTAGATAGTTTCTTTCTTCATATGTTTTTATAGCTAATTTGAATATTTATAACAGACAAAATGTCTTACTTGCTTAAAGTCATTCTTAAAATAATATTGCTGTACTATATACCAGGTTCTCTTGGTTCTGTTCATTCTGTCTTCATCATATCATGCAAATCTTTCCCTTTTTTTTCCTAAAATCATTGAGCTCATTATTTCTTAAAGCATAGTAGTATTCTGTCACAATTATATATCACAACTTGATTCCCCATTTGATGGGCATCCCTACTTAATTTTTTAAAATTAACTCCATGTTTTTTACATCACAATAATATTTTCTCACTAGGTTCTAAACTGGGGATCAATGAACTTTTAAAAATATATTTCTATATAATTTGTTTCTTTTGTAATCTTAAATATCTTATTTTATGCATTTAAAATATTATTTTGAAGAGTATATAAGTTTTACCCTATTGTGGTCCACTGACATTTTTTCTTCTCAATCTCAATCCCACCCCCAAAGCTTTTTGACTTTACCTTGTAACAAAGAAAATGTTCTCAAAAACCAACTAGTGCCCCAACTGGACCTGTCCTCTGTCACACTAAATTGTGGAAACATCTGATCTCTTGGATTCAGTGCTGGTGATTGCATTAACTTTGAGTTCAATTACCTCTCTCTAATGTTTTTACTTACATTTTTGAAATTATTGTGGATCCTGGTTCTTACTTCACTCTACTTTTTTTCATGGCTTCCTAGATTTTACCAAATTTCTTTTACTGTTTTATGTCTTCTCCTACCTCTTTATGAGCTCTTTCAGAGTAGGGCCTGTCTTTTATTTTCCTTGGTGCCTCCAGAACTTAGCACAGTATCTGGCACAGAATAGGTACTTAATAAACATTTGCTGATTGACTCAAGGAGTCATATTGTTCCATCACACTGTTATAACAGATTTGTCCAACCATTTCCCAATTCCTGCACAAGCATGTTGTTTCTAGTTTTCTGCTGTCACAAAAAGTGCTATAGTAGATTCTTAATAAGTACTTGTTGGTTGATTGATAAGGTGAATCTTTCTAAAATGTATTTTTTGTCTTAGGTTTTTCCTGTAGGTCAAATTCCAACTAGGAAGCAAATAGACTATTGCCTGGGGATGGAAGTGCTTCTCATTTACTATAAGTAATGTGCCTGGAGCAACTAATGAAAATTGTGTATTGGTCAGCTCCACTAGAGGTAAAAATGGTGGTGATGGGGCGTGTTCTTTAGTTGGTAGGAAAAGGCTGACTGTGGCCCTATCCTCACAAATTTGGATCCCAGACTTACAGTTTAATAAAATGGAAAGGGATTAGATTCTAAAGTTTGCTGCTTCAGAAAGATATTTGGGAGAGAAGAGGAAAAGAAAGACTTTTTATTTAAAGAGTTTCAGTAATATGAAATGGCTGATTCCTCTACATTTGAGTCAAGGAAAAATCATATTTTTTTAAAATTTCAAATTTTTTTTGGTCAGAATTCCCAAAGTAAACTGTTTATTTTCCAAGTCTGAATCAATTTACATTAGGGGGAGGTGAATTTTTCTCTTCTTGTCCCAATTTTTAAAAGCAGTAAAAGGGGGAGGATTTCTATCCACTATCCCTAAAAAATACTTATTAGTTCCAAATTTACCATGAAAAAAGGAAGCCATCTTTAGAAAGAAAAACAGACATTCAGTCACCCTAGCCAATCCCCCCCCCCCCCCCCCCCCCCCCCCCCCCCCCCCCCCCCCCCCCCCCCTCCCATGTTTTTTTGCACCTATCCATCTCCAGGCAGGTTTTTCAAGGAGAACTGCAATTGTAGCTTATTGTGGGAAAGGAGAAGATTCTTTCAAGAAGAGCATCTTTTCTTTTTCCATATGTTTCTTCTCACAGTAGGATTTGGGGTCAGGCACATGGATGAATTCTTATAACATTTTGAAGGGCAATTTGGCATTTTTCTTCCTGAGAGTTGAATGTGTGGACAGAAAAGCTCTGGTTTTTGCACAGCTTTCACTCAAGGGAAAGAAAGGGCAAAGGGGAAGAAAAGGGAGAGCTCTCAAGCCCAGCAGGCTGAGCATCTGTTATCAATGGACTGGAGGTGAATGACTTTTAAAGAAAAAAAATTATCACTAAAGAGAAAAGAGTGTTAATTGAACTTTTTAAAAAGCACAGCAAATCTCTGTATCTGCTGAAAGCAAAGACTCTAAAGCGTTAAAAGCCATGGTGCCTGTTTGGCTCTAAGTGCTTCTTTAAGTGGTCTGACAGAATGGAAAGTCCCTTTTCATTCAGTTGCATTATCTTTTTTTTTTAATTGTTAGGTTTGGGCCCTCCTGTTCAGACTCCTGGGGCACAGTACAGAGCTGTCGATTCCATTTTGCCATGCACAATGTAAGTTTTACATAAATCCAAACAACAGAGAGGCTCTTTCTCTGACTGCTGGAAGATAGACTGTGTACTGTCTCTTTCTGCCCTTCCTCTCTACCCAAAACAACCTGTGGGAGCACCTCAATAATCAAGTTAATACCTGGAGACAGAATTGGTTTTGAGTTCAACAGAACATTGGGCAAAGTTGGATGGGGCTTAGAGGCACAGAGAGAAGAAGCCAGCAACAGCCAAGGGATCAGTTCCCCTGCCCAGAAAGCAAACAACCAAAGATAAAAATAAAATTGAAAACACCATAAGCACCTTCAACATCTAACAGGATATTTAAACAGGAGAACCATACACATCTCTTACACAGACTCCATAAACACAGCTAGGATTTAAATTTCTAGAGTTCCAAGTAAGCATTAATGACTAAAAATGAAATGAACTATACTAAAATGCAAGCAAAAGCAATGAAAATTAGAAGGCAAATTCACCACTGGCGTTATCATAAGGTAAAGAGCTAGATGAAAGGTAAGTTTGCATAAATGACAAAGAAATCAATTGTGCATATTCTCTGATCCAGAGATCCTACTAATAATCATAAATTCAAGGAAATCAAAGACAGAAAGGAAACTCCTGTATGCACAAAAATATTGATAGTAGTGGTTTTGTTTGTGGTAGGGGAAAAAGCCTCAAAACAAAGTAGGTGGCCATAAAAAAAATGTACTGTACAGTAGAATTAGTACTGACTTTGGAGTCAGAGAACCATCTTGGATTCTATTTAAACCTCTGCATTTGGCTGTGTGATCTTGGGTAAGCCTTTAGTCTTCATGACCACCTTTTTTTTTCATATATAATGAGGATCCTGGATTAGTGGTATCCAGGGTCCATTCTGTCTCTGGATCTATGAGGTCATGATGGGATACTTGAAGAGAGAGAGAGAGAGAGAGAGAGACTCAGAGAGACAGAGACAGAGAGGGAGAGACAGAGACAGAGAGACAAAGACAGAGAGAGACAGAGACAGAGAGAGAGACAGAGACAGAGAGACAAAGACAGAGAGAGACAGAGACAGAGAGACAAAGACACAGAGAGAGAGACAGAGAGAGAGGGAGAGACAAAGACAGAGAGAGAGACAGAGAGAGAGGGAGACAGAGAGAGAGAGAGAGAGAGAGAGAGAGAGAGAGAGAGAGAGAGACAAAGAGGAAGAGAGGGAGAGCGGGAGGGAGGGAGGGAGGGAAGGCGAGAGAGACAGAGAAATAGAGACAGAGACAGAGAGAGGAGAGAAGACAGAGAAAGGAGAGAGGGAAAGAGAAGAAATATTATTCCCATTGTAGGAAAAAAAAAAAAGGAAACAGGAATTCAGAGAAACATGGAAGGATCTATATGAACTAATGCAGAATGAAACAAGGAGAACAAGAGGAACAATATCAACCACTAAAATATGGTTAAGCAACAGAAAACACAAAGAAGCCAAACTAATCTTGGCCTAAGTGAGGAAGGGAAGAAATGCAGATTCCTCCTTCTGCCAAAGGTGGGGGGTGGGGCTGGTCAGAACATGAAGGGTGTAGAATGGGATCTACAGACATTGCTTGACAGGGCCACATGGGATTGCTCTGTCTGCTAGGCAGGCTTAATTATTTTCCTTTGTTACTTGGAATTGGGAGAGAGACAACATGTCTGCATATGCCTGTGACTTTAAAACAAAAAATCTTAAATAAAATTTAAGTAAATGACTGAGAAAGGGCAACGAATTAGCTTCATGGATGTCTATGGGCTAAAAGTCACTTACCCATACATTAGTAGATGTGAAGTTGAGAAGGAATAATAACATTAATGGAGGCCACCTTCTGGACGTGTCAGTCAGTGGACCTGAATTTAAATCCTACCTTGGTTAGGTGCTAGCTGTGTGACCTTGAATAAGTCATAAATTTCCCAACCTAGTTTTCCCCATTTACAAAATGAGGGGGTTGGACGGAGGGGCTTCCAAGCTGTGGATGCTCTCCTGCCTTTTTCTCGATGCCCCCTTCAGATGCCATCACCCTCTCCAAAGCTGCTATTCAGTCAGCACCATGAGTCAGAAAATGCCACCAGGCAGTGTGATGAAACTGGAAATGGATGCTGGTTCTGAGCGGCAGCAGCTGCAGCAGAGACTCCATGGCTAAAACCCTGGGAGACTCTCAGGGCTGGCTGCGTCTGCTTCACTGCCTCAGTCACTCCGTCTCTCTCATCCTGTCACTGCACTGAGGGCAAGCTTTCCTGAGAGCACAGCCTTTGACTGCTAAATATAATCTCTGCCCTGGCCAGAGCCATCAGGTCTTTACTTCCTTCCTCCTGAGGATTAAGCTGCTGACCTTCCTGCCAAACAAAACAAAACAAAAATGCCTGTTCCTACGCAAGGCACGGATTTGCCTATGACCACCCTTCAAGACCCCTGTTCTTTTTAAGGATCAGCTGGAAAAAAAAATAGCAAAGAGAAACAAAAAAATAGATAATTTTGTAAGTGGGATTTATACACATGTAATTCCCCAAAGAAGGGAACTGTGGGAGGGGAGTTGTAGGAGACACTCTCTACCTCTGTTTTCTAGGGCTATCCCCTATTCAAAGGGTTATCTTTCAAGCATGTGCACAGTTCTTTTAAATATGTTCTTGCAGAGGGGCAGAGGTCATCCTGATTCACATCGGTAAAAGCAGAGGGCATTGGCTGAGCTTGTCTCAATCAGTGATATATTTTGGAAACCTCCTAGCAACAACAAGCCCTTTTGTTGTCGAAGTGGAATGTTTCTGAAATGCCAGAACTGAAAAATACACAAGGTCTGTATACACTCAGGGGTACAGCAGCACATACACTCCCCAACACACAATTACAGCTCATTCAAGATTAATAACCTGCCTCCTAGTGTGAAGAGGAAGAAGAGGAAAAGGTGCAGAGCAAGATGCAATTTCTGGACCACATCTCCCCACGGCTTCCCCCACCTGGAAAAGTTTTTAGCCTTGAGCTAACCTATGGGCTATGAGTCTTGCTTTCCCCAGAGACGGAAAGGAACTTAAAAGGCATTTTCGTAATTAGACCTCCATTCATGATCATCTCCCCCAAATTCTGCAGCAGATATATAGAATGGATGAGAAAATGGAGACCAGACGGAACAGAGAGGGAGGATTGGAGAAAAGAATTCAGGGCCATATCAGCTACCTGTCATCCTAAATTTCTACCCCTTCCCAGCTGAAGCAAACTACTTTAGGGACATGGGGGAAAAAATCAGTTCTTGTGTGTGTAGTATATCCTGATAAAGCTTCCTCCCAATTTCAAACACCAGCCTCCTGCAAATGACAGCAGCCAGCATGTTTTAATGAGGTATGGCAAGCAAGGGTGCCAATTTTTGTTCCCTCGAAAGACAAATGCACATACAGAAGAGGAAAGCAGAGAAAAGAATTCTGGGTTGTCTGTAAATGGACTGACTGAGAAGTGAAACATAGTCCTATTATCTAAGATTCTCGTCTCCCTAAAACCATCAAAATAAGTGCACGGTGCCTTCTATCCTAGAGCAGAGCATGCTGAAGCTATGGCCAAAGATGCTGCCAGATACTCATGGGTAGCCCTTGATGAGCAGATGGAGAGATTGGGAAATAAAGGGGGGAAAGGGAAAAAAAATAAGCCTGGATAGCATATCCTGGAAAATAGTCAAAAGGCAGTAATGGGCCCAGAAGAGATCCTCTTATGTTTTCATGCTACCTGCCCCACTTCATGCATGTTCATAAAGCAACACATTATAATATCTGCACCCAAGAAACCAACTTCAGGACCTTTCACCAAGCTGAATCAATCTATTCCCTTTGAGTAGAGTGATAGATAATCAACAAAAGTAATTTACACTAAAGTGTTAAGATCTAGGTGATGGTTTCAGGAGGGTCCTGCTGCTGAATTGTGTTTCTTTTGAAAGATTAGCCTAGTTAAGGGAGAAGGGAGAAAGGGGAAATTGGGGGAGGAGGGAGAATTAGAAAAAGAAGAGGAGGAAAAAAAAAAAGGAGGAAGAAGAGGAAGAGAGGAAGAAAGGAGTTCATCACCAGGATTTTGGCCACTAGGTGATGATTTCTTGGCCATAGCCACTTAACTCTGGAGCTGAAAACCTTAACCCTAAGAAAACTTGTCAGGGTACATACACAATGTCACTGGGTAGGTATCTATAGAAATTCAATACGATTGAAATGGATATTGTGGATTTCAGGTCTTATGGCAATTAGAAGACACATTTGGGGAAAGGGAATCTTTTAGCTTTGCTCCTCGTAATCATATTCACTCTTTCACTTCAATAAATCAATCAGCAAACATTTACCATATCTCAGACATTGTACCAAATGCTGAGAATACAAAAGGCAAAAAAGTTTTGTGTCCCAAGATGAAGACAACAGAGTAGGATGGAACAGTAAAGGGAGAAGTTCTTAAATCTCTTAAAGTACATTTTTGTTTACACTTCTTGTAATCTTGTACCCTGGACCTCTCATGCTACCCTTGATATACTGCTGAGTTCATCCCACAGAATTCATCTTTTTCTGCCATCCTCAAAGCAACTAAAACAAACCATTCATCCAGAACTGCCAGACTATTTGAAATGCTGGAATGATGACCTTCAGAGAAGGATAGTAGTCACAGTTCATCCCCCCCCCCTTTTTTTTCAATTACACCGAAATAAGATTTAAAGGCAAACCAATTAAGTTGTTTAATGTTTTCCAACCATGTTCTCCTCTAATGTCTCATCATGGAATGAAGGAAAACCTGGATTTTCAAAGACTATGGATTATAACCTCAGTCTGTCCTACCAAGCTGGGAAAATGGGACAGTGATGGATCAAGGATCTAATGATGTTCAAAGAATTTCATTGCCAGAAACTTGGCCACCAGGTGGTGAATGTTATGGTCACAAGAACTCTTTAAACTATATACTATGATATGAAGGGGGTTGCTTATGCAGTAGTGAAGGGAGTATCTCCACTGATGAAATTTCAGTTCTTTGAAGTATAACAAAGTAAGATTTTTCCAAAGTCCTAGAAATTTATATTTGCTCTGGACCCCCTCAGCTCTGAGCCCAAATGTACCCATACTAAAATCAGGAAAATGCAGCATCCTATAGTCTTTGGCTTCTCAGAGTTTACACAAGGAAATCTCTGGATATGGCTCATGTACAATTCATGTTTTGATTTCCACACATACAGATACGAGTTCTTATTTAAGCTCTCAAGGTAACAAATTTATATTAAGACAGGTTGGCTTTTGTTTAATCCAATAGAAAATGTGGAAGACACAAAGAACTCATAGTAGCCCATAAAAAGTAAATATAATTTTCCATCTCCAAAGAGTTTCATTACTCCATCGTGCTTTCAAAATCCTTCCAATGCAATGACAATTCAGTGCCCCTACAAATGGAATAGAATTTGGAGTTGACAGAAAAGCAACATCTTATTATTTGATAATATCCCTCTTTCCCACTATGAGCCCCCCCAAAGGCTCATAGTACTAGATAGTCCTCAGAAGGCGAATATACTTTAAGACTTCTCAACAAGTAACCCCTTTTCATTGTACCAGTAGTCTAAATAATTCATGGTAATAGCTGAGAGCAAAATATAGATCTTCTACTTCCTTTGTGTTATGATTTTACTACTTTTCTATACCTCTATATCCTTACTATCTACTATATCTTTACTGCCTTTTACATTACTACCTTTCTACCTGTAGGGTCCATGTGGTCAATCCTTTTCTCTCTTGAAAAAGGCACCCTGAACTATAACCAAAGAAGTGATAAAATGGTGCATCACTTTTGACCCAGCAATGTCACTGTGGGGTCTGTATCCCAAAGAGGTCATAAAAGAGGGGAAAAGACCCACATATGACAGATCTTTTTGTAGTACAAGAAATTGGAAATTGAGGGGATGCCCATCAGCTGAGGAATGGCTGGATAAGTTATGGTATATGGATGTAATTGAATATTATTATTCTAAATGAAATGATAATTTCAGAAAAGCCTAAAAAACTTATATGAACTGATGCTCAGTAAAAGGAGAAAAAAAATAGAAGAATATTGTACACAGTAACAAGATTATGTGATGATCAACTGCAATAGAATTGGATCTTCTCAGGATTGTGCTGACTCAAGACAATTCCAATAGACTTGGGATGGAAAATGCCAGCTGCATCTAGAAAAAGACCTACACAGACTGAATATGGATCACATTTTCACCTTTTGTTTTGCTTTTTACTTCTTATGGTTTTATATCCCTTTTGGTCTGATTTTTTTTTTTTTTTTTTTGCACAACATGACAAATATTGAAATATGTTTAACCTAATTGTACATGTTTAACCTATATCTAATTGCTTGCTGCTTTGGGGGAGGTGAAAGGAAGTGAAGGAAGAAAAAATTTGGGAACACAAAATTTTACAAAAGTGAATGTTGAAAACTCTCTTTACATGTATTTGAAACAAAAAACTATTATTGAGAAGGGAAAAAGAAAAAAGAAAAAGGTACCCTGCCAGAGACTCTTGAGGCAAGCCCCAAAACAAGCACTGTCCATGAAATATCTCTTCTGTAGCTAGAAGGCTTTTGAATAACACTACCTGGGAAATCACCCTTCTTTGATATAGGGAAAGGAGATTAGAGAACAGCATTGTATATGAACTTCCCTTAGGACTATTAGAAGTGAATATGTAATTTCTGTTTGCTTCTCTAGGATATTCTACCATGCTTCCAGTTTTTAGTCCAGAAAAATTCTTTTCTCATGTATCCAAGAAAAGGTAAACAGGAATTTTTTTTCTGGTTATGTCCCCAAACACATATAGCTCACATTTGCTTCTATTCCTGGCCAGTCTAGCTGGGAGAATAGCTGCTGGGGAATAAGGAGGAAGATGAAAACAATTCAACTCATTCTGATATGGTCCATAAAGAAAGGCCAAAAAGTTGAAAAAAAGTCGAAAAGGAATAATCAGGTCTATCAACTCACTTTTCTAGGTATGCATAAAAGAGGCCTACACCCTAAAAATCCATCTTCCCATGAATCTGAAGCAACCAATCCATCTTAAGATAATACTCAGATGTTTAAAATCCATCCCAAAAAAGGGCAAAGGGAAGATTCCAGAGCAACTATAATTATCCTTCCATATCACGGGGTTTTAAAGGTAGAGCACCCCTAAGATATGGGAAATTCACATAAAATTTTTTTACCTTCCCTTTGTACCATGGAAGAAATCTGCATTATTATGGTACTAAAAGAGAAAATATGTTGAAATTATACAAGATTATATGTATATTTTATGTATTTCTAAACTTTTTTCTGTGTCATCTGTGGCCTTCATGTGTCTGCAACTTCTTCAAAACTCTCAAAATTTACCACTTAATTTCTTATGCCAATCCACAATATATCAAAACCAGGATGGATAAAGACACAATGTGGAAAATATAACTATAGTACATTTGGAGAAAACTTCAGTCACAAAATCTTAATTAGGAGTTTTTTGTTCTCTTTAGCAAAATATTAGTGAGCATACCTCTTTAGCAAGACCTCATTATATTTAATCAGTCCAGAACTAAACATTCTCTTTCCCTTTGTCCATTTTCTGACCTTCTATTTCCCATATATATCTTTTTCCCCACCTCACTTATGCTGGAAAAGGACATGCCAAATTTCTAGCCAAAATGGCTATTTAAATAGAGGCAGACCACACAATTCCCACACACTTACTCCAGCAAGACCCCAAAATACACACCAGAATAATGACCAAGAAATCCAATGAAAAGCTATTGTAAATGACTTCTTCTTCCCCAAAACTACACAAAATGTCAGCCAGAAACCCACAGATAATGAAAAAGGGGGACTTCTAGCAGATGGGTACAAGCACAGAAAAATAAGATGATATTCTATAGCATGACTAGAGGAAGATCAGAGACATTGTAGTCTATAAAATTCTGTATCTAGAGAAAGTTTCAGGTCATCAGAAAACACCAATGTGATAATTCTGGAAGCTCTAGGGAATGACAGCAACCAGTACAATATGAAAGACTTCAACTAAACATAGCTCTACGACTCTAAGTTGAGTTGACATATAAGACCCTTAATATCCAGAGCTCTGAACCTCAAGAATGTGGGAGATGCTAATCCTCAAAAAGTATAAGTACAGAAACTCACTGGATCAAAGGGAAAACCAAACAGGGTCAATCACTTTACCCAAAAGTTCTGCAGGAGTAGAGACCTGCAGGAGTAGAAACTGGCTTTGACAGAAAACTGCAATCCCAAACTAAAGCTGGAAAGAAATATAAATCAAAGACTAACCAGTGTAAAAAAAAATATTATAGATCTAGAAATTGCTCTCCCAAAGAAAGAGCAAGTAATTTCTTAACAATGACTTCATAAATGACTAAAAGGAAAGAAAAAGAATTTTCCAAGGATTATATGAATATATAGAAGAAAAAAAATTTGAAATGATTTTTAAATGAACAAAGAAAAAATTAAGAGAAGAAAAAACAGTAACATACTCTTTGAAAACTAGAATATACAAAATAGAAATCAATAACTCCATGAGATTCCAAGAAATATTACCAAAAAAAAAAAAAAAAGGTGAAAGATGATTGATATCAAAAAAAAAAAAAAAAAAAAAAAAAAAAGAAAAAAGAAAACTAGCCTGAAAAGCAAGACAATGAGATATAATTTAAGAATCACTGGCTCCTTGAAAATCATGATTAAGAAACACAACAAAAAACCCACTAAATACTATTTCAAGAAATCATAAATGAAAATCAGTCTATTAGAACCATTTGACAACATGAAAAATAAAAGGAACCTACTGATCACCTCTTAAAATAAACCTCAAAAGGAAAAATTCTAGAAATTCCATAACCAAAATTCAGAACTCCCACTATCCAAAAACAAAAAACAAAACAAAACAAAAAACTTCAAACATGAAGAAAGCAGTTCAAGTATCAAGGAATCACCATCAGGATCAGTTTCTACTTTTTTACGGGAGGGGGTCTTAGAATACAATAATCCAAAAGATAAAGGAGCTAGGCTTACAAACAAAAGCAATGTACTCAGAAGAGCATGATACTCTAGGAAAGAAAATGGATTTTTAATGGTATAGTTTACTTTTATTTTTTATGAAAAGACCATAGCAAAGTAGGGCCTTTGAAATACAAACAAAAGAGTAAGGAAATAGGTAGAAAAGTAAATTTTTTTGAGCATTTGGAATGGGCTGTATTATGATGACATAATCTTATTGTTATGCCACAGTTCTCAGTTTCCATAATTATCCTGCCCCAGTCCTGACTCAGTTTCCCTGCTTTTCAGTGCTGCAAAACCTCCCCTCTCTCTTTATCAGAATATTTGACAAGGATAAAAGATCTTATGTTTTAGAATATCAGAATGTCTCTCCCCATCCCAAGTTATCGGAATGTGAGATACCGTCTTATCAAGATGCCTCTTCTCATGTCTGGGGTGCCTCCCCCTGATTATGTCATCTCATCTCCAGAAGCTCACCCCACCCTGTCAGAGTCCTGTTCCCATCTCAGCACCCTGACTCCGCCCCTGCCTCAGTCTACCCCCTGAGTCTGAGCCATGTGTATATAGGTCATTGAGAACTCACATTGCTCGATTCTTGGAATCTCATTCAGCCCTAGGAAATTTGGTCCCAGTAAATCTCTCCCATTTAATAAATTATTAAATACTCTCTAATCTCTATCTTGCTCAGTTTCTTCAACATTACATTATCATTCCCTTGGGGAGAAAATAAAACAAGGTTCCCTTCAGAACCTTAATGTCTTCAAAAAGTACTGAGGGAATTAAATATGAAAAAACAGAGGATCTAGGGGGTAGACTACTTCTTTTCTAGAGATCTGAAAAGAAGAAAGAGAAGGGAGGACAAAAAGAACATACTGATGTAGAAAGGAGGAAGAAGGAAGTAGAACTTGATACTTGTCATAGTTGCTTGAGAAGATTAGAAATAGGAAGGGGTAAGGTAAGTGGGCATTAGATGAGCCTCATCATGACAGAGGTGGATAACACACACACACACACACACACACACACACACGTTTGATGTAGAAACAAATCAAAATCAACAAGGATAAAAACTGTAGATGATCAGGATGAATCAGAACATTTAGGAAGGAATAGTCCCAGACAAAATAAACTCCTTAATCCTGAAATGGGAAATAACAAAAAGAAAGAGATTAGAATCTTAAAGGTATTCCCATTCGTTGAAAAATGGCTAAACAAATTGTGATATATAAGTATAAAAGAGTATTACTGGACCATAAGAAATCATTTCAAAAAATCATTTCAAAGAATCATAGGTAAAATGGACTGCTATAAAGTGAACTAATACCAGAATACCAATCTCTACAAGATCAACAACAGTGTATAGCACAGAAACTTTTAAAGCCCAAAGAATACTGTTCAATTAAAAGACAAACCATATCACCAGAGGACCCTATGACAAATCATCATATCCATCTCCTGGCAGAGAGGTAATAGACTCAGGGTATAAAAAGAGAAATATATATTTTCAGACATGGCCATTCTGGGAATTCATATAACTTATGCTTATTGTTAAATTACATATGCTTATTGTTTACTAAAGGGATTTTGCTCTTTGGGGCTTTTAAGTGGGGAGAGGGATTAGAGGGAAAAAAAATGGAGCTAACAGTAGTAAATGATGATAGGTCATTGAACCATTTTTCAAAAAAAGGGAAGAAATGGAATGAAAGAAAATTCAAAAGAAAACAGTATAAAGAGTTTGGGAAATAACATAAATATATATATAGTTTTATATATATAATAATATAAATATATGTTTTTTTAAATGGTATGAAAGAAGAAAAATATGATAGACAATATCCAATATTTTTTATATTGCAATGTGTATATAGAAATGTTCTCTTATGTCTCTGTTTCTGTGTCTCTGTCTCTCACTCTGTGTATGTGTGTGTGTGTGTATGTGTGTGTGTGTGTGTGTATATATATGTGTGTGTGTGTGTTCTCCCTGTCTCCTTTCCTCCCTCTCCTGGACATCAAGCACATCACTTGAATTTCCTCTTGTTCTATTCATCATCCTTGCATTTCACAGACCATAACATTCCTCCTTGACCAGCTCTCCTATATGCATTTTCTCCCTCATTAAAAAGTAACTTCATTGAGGAAGTATTATCCCAATTTTAAATTTGTATCTCGAGAAGAATGTTTTTTAAAAGAAATCAGCAGAAAAATAAAATGGTAACAATTTGTAAAATATAATTATTTATGTTTACCTTTTCTTCAGAACAGCTAAAATAAGTCTTATATTGATTGCTTTTTAATCATAATGAATTGCTATACTTTTTTGCCTCAAACCTGAAGTTATTTATTTTTCTTAAGAAATTTTTGTAAGGAGGTATTGCTTATTTTAACTTGGGTTGGGACCTTCAGATAGTATGCATTAAAACACTATATTATATATTATGTCATCTATATACATGCCTAGGTATATTGTATCAGTACATACAAATATGTACTTAAATAAAAAATTTTTCATGACACAAACTTATAGGCTAGGTCCAAACTCTTTCAAAAATTTGTCAATTGTGTTGGATATTGCTAAAAAGAAATAAGCAATTTGTTATTACTTGGGAAGGTTTTGTCATATCAATGTTTCTGTTTTGGAGATCAGCTAGTTAATTATAACATTCACATTTATATAGCATTTTTAAAATTATTTCCTTCATAATTTTATGTATTTCATTTTAAACATTATTCTGAAAGGGAGTTTATAGGTTTTACCAGACTGTCAAAGGGTTCCATAAAAAAAAAAAAAAAAAAAAAAAAAAAAGTGTCAAGAATGCAATTGGGATTGTTTTTATTTCTGTCTCTGTGGTCCTAGTACCTAGCATACCCTAGGTGCTTAATAAATACTTATAAAATTAAACTGTTAAAATAGATATAGTGTCAAGATCTTTTCTGTTGTACTTACTGTTATTACTTACTTAGCTTCATGTTGGCTGGAATTTCCCAGCATCCCCTCTGACCTATACCTGTTTTATTCATAGAAAATTTGCAAAACCTATCTCTAGGCATCTATTTGATCTATTTGTGTGTGTGTGTGTGTGTGTGTGTGTGTGTGTGTGTGTAAGTCTGAAGATCCAAGGCTGAGGTAAACTTCAGCCAAATGGGTGTAAACTTCTCTTGGACTCATCTGAAAACAAGATCGAAATTCCAGTACTAGGAAGACCAAGGATTCTGAATATGTGTAATATGGGCCAAGAAGACTAGAAAACTACAGAATATAGCTCCTGGAAAGAAGGAAGGGGGAGCAGGAGCTGAGAGAACTCTCTTTGAGGAAGAAAGAATATTCTGCCAGGGTAGCATTAAGAAGAGAATCTTCATCTTGGAACACATCCCAAAGCCTCCCATATAATTTATGCCTCTGGCAATAATGTTTCTGACAAAGAAGTGTATCTTCTTCCCTAATGGAAGTATGATATTGTATCTGTTGTAACAAGATAAACAGCCGTTTAAAAAATCTGCGTACTGTGCTCATGCTTTTACTTAGAGATCTCCAAGGCATAAAACATGAAAAACAATACAGAGGAAACAGGCTAAGATCCAAAGATAAATAACAGACAGTTTCTTGCTCTCTTGGAGCTTATAATCGAATGGAGGTGATATCACACAACACAGCAAAATGGGCTACAAATTAGGAGATAGCATGTAAGAGAAGTAAAAGAAAAAGAAAAAAGAAAAACATAAGACCAGATGAAAAAGAGATATCACTTCTAAGTGGCAAGATCAGGGAATTATTCCCAAAGAAAAGACAAGCAGTGCAGCAGGTAGAGCACCAGCCCTGAAATCAGGAGGACCTGAGTTCAAATCTGGCCCCAAACACGTAACACATCCTGGATGTATGACCCTGGGCAAGTCACTTAACCCCAATTGCCTCAGGGAAAAAAAAAAAAAGACAAGGATGTGCTGAGAAATATTGACAACCATGGGAGGATGGGGGGCTCAGGAAAGAGAGGAAGAAGTGAGGAATGTGGCAGCACACATTTTAAAACTTTAAATTGTATCATTAATATTTCCCCATCATGTTCTTAAATGTAGAGACAATCAACAAAACAGATGAAATCCAGATTTGTTTGCAAATATCTGAGGTTAAAGGCCTACCCCAAAAATTTAATTTTTAGCTGAGCAACTCAATGATTAGATAGAGTGGTATTCCATCAGCTGTTTTTAACACACCCCTGAAAGAAGATAAACCCAGATGCTACATGGTGTACTAGACAGCTAGCAAACAACTAACTATTAGTTGAGAAGTCAAAAGGAAAGACAGAGCCCCAAAAGGGGTTTTGGGAAAATACTAAAGGAAACTTTACCTACTTGAAAATTCTGGTACAATACTACCCTGCTCATAACTCCTAAATTCTACACACCATGTGAAAATACCATTCATTTGCAGAAAATGCATGCCCAGATGTAAAGGAAATATTTAAAATCAATCCAAAGGAGATATTTAGAATCAATAAAAACTTACTAGGATTATTATCTATCCATTGTGATGATCAAAATAAAGTAACCAAAAGGAAACCAGTTTGTCTTTTTTGTCTGTTTTAACTCATGGATCCTTGGCCCTAAAGTTTCTTTTAACAATTTTTTTTTCCAGTGCTTTATTTAAAATGCTTATCACAAATGCAAGTGACATTATATCTGAATCCTAATAGTCCTACATAAAACTGTGCTGAAATTTTCCCTGGTTTTGTGGTAATTCCTGATGCTTTTCCATATTTGGGCAGGACTGGTCAATCCATATAAGCATACAAAGTTCAGAATATAGTTTATTTATATGTGTGAAAACATTTATGAATGTATATTGTGCCCAAACCTGCCTACAGAAGCAGCTGATTAATTACCACTCAGAGCTGTCCAAACTGACCTTTCAAAACACCTTTGAAATAAAAATTTCAGAATTGCCAATGTTAAGCAAAAACTCATCTTTTTGATGCAGTAAAATTAACAAAACAATGAACCCATTAGGAGAGAGTTGTGTCTAAGACTGCTACCTGAAAAATTTCACAATGGTAGCTTTGAAATTTATTTTGAAAGGACCCCTCAGGGCCTTGTTGAAACATATGTGATATAATAAAAAAAATAAGCTATGATTTTAACAGGTAAGGCAATGAAGTCTTATTATTGTTCTTGAGTCATCTTTTTTTCAAACAAAGAAGTCAGGATTTGGCAAATAAAAGGCCTTCAGTTTCCCTTTTCAGAGCAGGGATCATGCACATCCAAGCAGACATTTCCTGGAGACCCAATGAAAGAGTTGAAGTATTTACCACCCATTGTCATATGAGAAAAGATTTGATCCATCTAAGAGAATCATTGAATTTTGAATGGAACAGTTTTTAACCTAAGTCTTAGTTCAAACTTCTATGGTTCTCTCTCTTCCATATGATTCCTAATGTATTCCACCAAAAAAAACACATAGCTTCATAAAACTGCTTCACAAAACAACAATAATACCTTATATAGAGAATTTAGGGAACAGCTAGGTGGTACAGTGGATAGAATGATAGGCCTGGAGTCTCATTTTCCTGAGTTCAGGATGCTTGGTGATTAATTGATTATTGCTGTCATTTGTGCAGGAGCTTGTTTGATTTCAACACATCAAATATTTGTTAAATACCTATTTAATCATTTAACTCAATATTTACTAAACACCTAGCACATTAGCTAAGAACCAGTAAAGGAGAGATGAATTTAGTCACTGTCCCTACCCTCAAGAAGATTATAAACTACTCTGGTAAGCAAATAATTACGATAAATTATAGCTAACAAATGTATACAAGGGCAATGTACTTACAATGCTAAGAGAAATCCAAAGATAATTATCAGCATCAAGGAAGGTTTCTTTGAGAAAATAAAATCTGAGTTTAACTTTAAAATAAATAAATGGTCTTTCTGGTCTCCAATTTTTTCATTTAATAATATTTTTTTCCAATTACGTGTAAAAATAGTTTTCAACATTCACTTTTAAAGATTTTGGATTCCAAATTTTTTTCTCCCTTTCTTCACTCTTCCTTTCCCAAGATAGCAAGCAATCTGGTATGTTATATATGTGCAATCATTTTAAACATATTTCCATATTAGTCATGTTGTAAAAAAAAAAAAAATCAGAACAAAAAGGAAAAACCTAGAAAAAAAAAACAACAAAAAAAAAAAAAAAAAAAAGGTGAAAATATTATGCTTTGATCCAGATTTAGTCTCCATAGTTCTCTCTCTGGATGTGGATGGCATTTGCTTTTCCAAATCCATTGGAAATGTCTTGGATCATTGTACTGAAAAGAGCTAAATCTATCATAGTTGATCATCACATAATCTTGCTATTACTATGTACAGTATTCTTCTGGTTCTACTCACTTCACTCAGCATCAGTTCATGTAAGTCTTTCTAGAGTTTTCATATGACTACAGATGGCCTTAATTTCTTTACCTGAAAATTGCCTATTCATATTCCTTTGACACTTTATCAATTAGGGATTGACTCATATTCTTATAAATTTGACTTAGTTCTCTATATATTTTAGAAATGAAGCCTTTACCAGAAACTCTGGCAGTAAAAATTCACCAAGAAAGAACAGAACCACAGTTTCCACATAATCACCACACTACTCTACGATCATGCCCAAGCCCTATTCACTCTCAGGGTGGGGGAGAAAGTCACTCAGATCAAGGCACATGTAGCATGCCAGAAAAGCATTGTTCCTGAGATGGTACTTCTAAATTTCTTTCTATGAGGAAAAAGAAGAAAAAAGAAGAAAAGGAAAAGGAGGAGGAGGAGAAAGAGGATGGTGCAAAACAGTTCTTGACTTCAAGAAGCTTGTTTTCTAATGCTGGAAGACAAAAAATAAAAAGGAGTTAGGCATTTATGTACACAGCATAGTAGCTTGATTTGGAAATAAAGGGGAAATGATGCAACAGCCTGCTTTAAATTTTTGAGATTATTTGACTTGCTAGTTTCAGAAATCTGTCTCATCTGACTCCAAATGACTTTTATCCCTTCCCCTGACACTAGAACTGGATGCAATTTTGACATCAGCTTTTTATTACCCTTCAACTCCCTGCTACTACACATTCCAGACCACAAGAATGGATTTCTAGGGTTTGTTTACAAGGGAAGAGAGATTATACAAATGCTGAAATAATACACCAGGATAAGATAATTAGAAGTATGAATAAAAAAATTAGTTCATCATAGACTGGATAGCACTTGAGTTCAAAGCTATTTTACAATTTCTCAGGTTTGATTTTGCCCATTATTCTCTCTAGTCATGAAATAGCTGGCTCTGTCATGGCTTCTAGAAAACAATGGCTGCTTTCATCCTGTAACACCCTACCTAACTGGGAGTCACCCACCTGAGCAATTGGGATAGAGAACATTTATAAATTCTATAATCCCCAGCTCACTCTTAATCAACCAGGAAGCCTCCTGACCACATGGCAGACTTTTGGGCATTCTGCCCACATTCCTACCTAATCACTGATTATTAGTGTTCTCCCTTACTCCTAGAGCAAAGGAAACCAACAGAGAAATAGATGAGGGATTTTATCATTCCAAAAAAGTGAAGTGGAACATCCCTCTCAAAAGTGCCCAGAGACAATGTGATCCATCACAGATCTTTTGTAGCTTCCCATATTGTATTCAAAGTGTTTTCTATGTTGTATTATTTTTTGTTGGTCAGTCATTTTAGTCATATTCAACTTTCATGATCTCTTTTGGGATTTTCTTAGCAAAAAGAGTGGATTGGTTTGTCATTTCTTTCTCCAGCTCATTTTGCAAATGAGGAAATTGAGGAAAACAGGATTAAATTATTTGCCCAGTGTCATACAACTAATATGTAACTGAGGTCAGATATGAACTCGGGGAAAAATGAGTCTTCCTGACTCCAGGCACTCTATTCATCATACCACCTAACTGCCATTTTACATTATAATTGCAACATATTTGTGCATTAAGTCATACCCCTCTGGCATGAGTATAAGGTTAAATATCAGTACATTGACCACTATCTCACATAGTGCTCCCCATACACAATAAATTGATATTAAATGTGGTTGAATGAATGAAAAAGAGAGGATAAGATATGGAGCATATTTTAAGAGGATGATAAACTAATATACTTTAAGGATGCTGATTTTGGGGGGAATGGAACCAAGATAACAAAGAAAAAAGAAGACATTGCCTAAACTCTTTCGGGCTTCCCTCAGAATCAATACTACATCAAGCCTCTGAATGGATTTTAGAGTGACAGACCCCACAAACGTTTAGAGTATAATAATTTTCTAACCTAAGATATTTTGGAAGAACTTTAGGAAAGGTCTTTCTCAGTTGGACAGGGGTGTATGTGGCGCAGTACAGACTCAGTGTGGGGAGGTCCAGTGAGGAAAGCCTGACGTGAGAAATCTAGCAGGAGGCTCTTGATCAAAATACAACAGTGTTGACTATGCTGTCCTGGTTCAGAAGGCCAGTGAATCAGTAGACCAGCTGTGAGACCATTAGCACAAACACAGAAGACAAATTGTAAGCCTCAAAAACCCAGCATAACAGATGGGACTTGGTTAAGCCACCTAGTACAGTGGGGAAGGCTGCAGACCCATTGGCCTCAGTGCAAACAGTGATATACTCCATCACCGTGCAGAGGAAACTTGGGACAATCTCCTCTAAGTTCTAGGATCTCAACCTTTAAAAATGAGAAAAAAAAAGTAAAAAGAGCTCTGATCATAGAGAGCTACTATGAAGACAGAAAAGACCAGAATGCAAACCCAAAAGAAGACAGCAAAGACAAAATATCTTCAAGTAAAGTCTCAAAGGAGGTTATGAACTGGTCTCCAGCTCAAAGGGCTCTCTTGGAAGAGTTCCAAAAGAATATTAGAAGAGGGATAGAAGAAAAAAATAGTAAAAGAAATGAGCTATGCAGGAGAGTTATGATAATTTGAAAAAAAAAAAAAGCCAACAGCTTGATTGAATAAAACAACTTCTTAAAAATAATTTTGTAAAATGGGTGGGGGAGGGGGAAGAATACACTGAAGAAAACAACTTTAAAAAATAAATTTGGTGAAATGGAAAAAGAAAACAACTCCTTAAAAAATAGAATTGCTGAAATGGAAAATAAAATCCACTGAACAAAACAACTCTTTTAAAAGTACAATTGGTCAAATGCAAAAGGACATAAAAAGTTTACTGAAGAAAATAAGTCACTAAAAATTAGAGTTGGACAAATAGAAGTAAATGATTCAATAAGACATCAAGAATAGTCAAACAAAATTTTAAAAATGTAAAATACCTCATTGGAAAAACAACTTACCTGTAAAATAGATCCAAGGAGATAATCTCAGAATTATTGGACTACCTGAAAGTCATGATAAAAAAACAAAAACAAAAACAAAAATCCAGACAACACCTTTCAAGAAATCATTAAGGAAAACTGTTCTGATATCTTAGAACCAGAGGGTAAAATAGTCATTGAAAGAATCTACTGACCACCTCCTGAAAGAGACCCCAAAATGAATACTCCAAGGAATATAGTAGCTAAATTCCAGAATTATCAGATAAAAGAAAAAATGCTACAAGTAACCACAAAGAAATAATTCAAATATAGAGGAGTCACAATCAACATTACCCAAGACCTAACCGCTTTCACATTAAAGAATTGGGGCCTGGAATATGATATTTTGGAAGGCAAAGTATCTTAGACTACAACCAAGAATCAACTACCCAGAAAAAATTAAGCATTATCATTCAGGGACATTCAATGAAATAGGGGATTTTCTATCATTTCTGATGAAAAGACCAGAGCTGAACAGAAAACTTGATCTCCAAATATAAAACTCAAGAAAAGCATAAAAAGGTAAATAGAAGAAAAAAACACTATTTTTAAAAAAATAAATAAAAATGACAATTCTACCTAAATATACTTATTCAGTGCCATACCAATAAACTGTCAAGAAGTTACTGTATAGAGCTAGGGAAAAAATAATAACAAAATTCATCTGAAAGAACAAAAGGTCAAGAATTTCAAGGGAATTGATAAAAATGCAAATGAAGGTGGTTTAACTGTAGCAGGCATAAAACTGTATTGTAAAGCAGCAATATTCAAAACCATTTGGCGCAGGATAAGAAATAAAGTAGTGAATCAATGGAATAGGTTAAGTTCACAAGATACAATAGTCAATGTCTATAGTAATGTAGGGTTTGATAAACACAAAGGCTCCTGCTTCTAGGATAAAAATTCTGAGATAATCATTCAACAGAAATGTCTGGAAAAACTGGAAAATACTATGACAGAAACTAAGGACTGAGCAACATTTAACACCCTATAGCAAGATAAGGTTGAAATAGGTTCATGATTTAGACATATAGGGTGATTTTATAAACAAATTAGGAGAACAAGATCTGTGAAGAAGGAAGGAATTTATGGCCAAAATTATTGCAAACTATCACAGAATCCCTTGATTTTCTGACCACTATGATCTCTGTTCTTTTTTTGAAAATAATATTTTTCCCCAATTACATTTGAAAACAATTTTTTCTTATTATTCATTGGGATTTTTTTTTTAGTTTTGAGTTTCAAATTTTATCTCTCCCTTCTACCTTTCTCCTCTCACTCAAATGATATGATTTAGGCTATTTGTGTTTAATAATTTAACACATTTCCATATTAATCATTTTGTTCAAGAAGACAAATATAAAAAGAAAGACCAAGAATAAAGAAAGAAAGAAAATGAAAAATAGCATGCTTCAGTCTGTATTCAGACAATATCAGTTCTTTCTCTGGAAGCAGATAAAATTTTTTATCTTGTACTTTTGGAGATTATCTTGGGTCATTGTATAACTGAGAATAATGAAGCTATTCACAGTTTTTCATTGTACAATATTGCTGTTACCGTGTAGCATATTCTCCTGGCTTTGTTCACTTAACTTTGCTATCAGTCCACGTCTTTCTGAAATCATCCTGCTTGTCATTTCTTATAACACAATAATATTCTATTAGAATCATATATATGATAATATTGGAAAGACAATAGTTCTTGTTTCAGTGCAGGGGATGATGGGGGGAGGAAGAGGAATCCACCTTTAACCAGGAAAAAGCAGACCTGGAAGTCAATTTAAATTCTACTTAATCCAACCCTCTACTTACAAAATAATTTAATTATGAAGAAACAGGTTTTGTGGGGAAAGGTGAGCAGTTGGGGGACAGAAGACATGAGTTTATATTCCTGTTCCACTATTTTCTAGCCACATTCAACTCACTAAACATTCCTTAAGAACCTCCTATGATGGAGCTGCAGATATAAATTTCTTCAACTATAAAGATAAAAAACAATAGGATTGAATAATGAAATTATGCAAGTAATGGTATTTGAACCTCTGACTCACAATCCAAGACACTTTGCACTTAGAACATGCTTTGTGTGAATTTGTCTCAAAGAGAGGGAAGAAGAAGGAATAGAATGAGAAATATTTACTACATCCTTACAGAGCAGTCTTGTGCTCACATCTTGAACCTATATCCACCCAGTCCATTCAAGTTTTTTCCCCTGAATACTATCTCCAGGACAACAGTTACCGTGCTTATACTCTGCAAGGTATATTTATAGATTTCATCAGAATAAAGGACCAGTGACTGTTGTAGAGAAACAGCACCTCTGTTCTATACCAAGATAAAGAAAAGAGGAACAAGGATTGGTCAGGATATTATGAGAATACATCACAAGCACCACTATTTCCACCAAGATTAAACCTAGGGGAGCTTGCCTTATCTTAAAGTGGCCAGCAGATAATAATCATCAGCAATAAAAGTAGAAAAGCCCACATTCTAGGGATGGGAGCTTCAGCTACCTTGAGACTCTATGACTTCAGGCCAGAACCACGAAAAGCTGCTGTTTTTTGATAATCCTCTGGCCATTGTGATGGCTTTATTCTTTCAGAATGATAGCTGCAGCAGTTTGGGGTACTTTCTGAACTTCAAACAAATGGGGGAGGGGAAGAGTTACACAAAAGCTGCCAGTGGTTTGTTTGCCAGAAAGAAGGCTCAGTGGGGTTTAATGTGAAAGGGCAGGACGTCAATCCTTTCAGTGTCATTTGTTAATAAAAACAGAGAAGAGTCCCAGGCTGGACAAAGACTTGGGACTGTTGTCCTTGTGGTTTTGCTTTGTTTTATTTTGCTGTGTTTTGTTTGTGATTCTATTTTGGCTTTTTTCATGAGGAATTTGATGAGGGTAGGGGGGTGGACAAGCAAGCCATCAACTGGGAGGCCCATAAGCAACCATGTCAGCTATTTAGCTGGTGGTGCATTGCTTGGCAATTAAGAGTGCAAAGGTCAAGTCTTTTTGTATAATCTATACAGTGCCAAGGACACTGTGGCCACCTCATAATTGTTAATTTATTCTTCTGTGGCCTACATCTTAACTTAATTTAAAAAAAAAAAAAAAGAGGTGTTCACCAGGCAGACTAACATCATCTGAAATCTCCTTACCTTATCGTGATAACTCCCACATAGCAAGTTTGCAATAAATATTTGCTATACTGAATGCAATTGTTTAATCTACTGCTCAGCTAGAAATCTCCTGTTACGTGTTACATGATGTACCTATTCTAAACAGATGCCAAAGCATTCCAGATCCTAGATTATATAAAATGTCCAAGTCATACATGTGTATAAAAATTCCCTACCCACCAATATTGAGATTTCCTATACTCTTCTGTCAAGACATAGTTCTGATTTCTCTTTTGTTGGTGAAATCAACTAATTGCCTCAAAAGCAATGTTTCTAACACTTAATTCCCTGAAAATGAATTCCTATTTAAGTCAAATAAATAACTGTTTGATATATTAGTTAAGACTTAGTCTATTATTATAGTTTGTTCCAGTATAGCTCATGTCTTTTTTTTAATTAAAATATTTATAGGATCAAAGATTTGAAGCTGCAAAGAATTATAGCACTGATCTTATTCAACCCCTTCAATTTGTAGATGAGGAAATCAAATCCAAGAGAAGTGACATAGATTTCACAAGTTGCCAGAGGTAACCAGGTGTGGCAGAGAAGGGATTTGAACACAGATCCCCTAACTTGAAATTCAGTTCCAAAGCTGTACCCATCTTTCTACATAGTACAATGTTAATCGATAGATCAGTCTTCATTTTTGGCCTAATTGCTGGTATTAGTATGACACATTTTGAACCATTCATTCTTTTCATTATTATTATTACTTATTTAAAATTTAAATAGAAAATAGAAAAAAAAGTTATCATGTGCACAGCAAACATAAAGAGAACTCAAAATAGAAAGCAATAAATTTCTTCTTTAGGAAAGCTTATATAATAAATACTACAATTTGCAGATCTGATGCTAAATGAAGTGAGCAGAACCAAGAGAACATTGTACATAGTAACAAGATTTGTAGTGAGCAAATGTGATGGACTTGGCTCTTTTCAACAATGAAGTGATTCAAGAAAATTCCAAAAGATGTGATAGAAAATGCCATCCACCATGCAATGGTGATAGAAAATGCAATGACCATATAAGGTAGCTATCATAAGTCTTATCTATATTTTATGCATGGAATCTTTTATTCCATGACAAACTCTACTTTCAAACTCTAGAAGCAG
This sequence comes from Sarcophilus harrisii, assembly GCF_902635505.1. NCBI lineage: Eukaryota > Metazoa > Chordata > Mammalia > Dasyuromorphia > Dasyuridae > Sarcophilus > Sarcophilus harrisii. The sequence goes on along the minus strand of NC_045426.1, from coordinate 547,062,454 downwards.
AGACAAGATGGCGGAGAGGGGTCGTGTCTTTTTCTGAGCTCTCCCCATATCCCTCAAACTAAAAGCAAATTCAGCCTCTGAACTAGTTTTTGAACCCACAAATATTGGGAGTGTAACAAATTTCCAGCAGAAGATAATTTAGAAGATCTCCAGAAAAGGTGTGTTTCAGTTGTCATGGAGGAAGACAAGCTAAGCCCAGACTCTGAGTTCAATCTGCACACAGTCCCAGGGTGGTGTGGGCTACATGTGCTGGAAAATCTACCATAAAAAATCTACAGAAGCATTGGCTACTCTGTCCTAGTTGCAAGCCAGTAGATCAGCAAACTAGTTATAAGACATCCAACACAAAAATAGTGAGCCCCTAAACACCAGAATATCTAATACTGGGGGGGACCTGGCCATGCCCACCTAGCACTTGAAGTTAGTCAGCACTGACCCACTGTCACCTGTAGAGGAAGCTTGGGTAAACTCCCCTTTACCCTAAAAGCAGACCTCAACTTTAAAAAAAAGGAGCAAAAAAACAAAGAACTCTGACCATAGATAGTTTTTATGGAGAAAGAGAAAAACAGATTTCAAACTCTGAGGATGCTAAAAGCAGATCATCTCCAGATGAAGCCCCAAAAGGTGATATAAATTGGTCCTCATTTCACAAGGCTCTCTTGAAAGAATTCAAAAAGGATCTTAAAAAGGAGCTATAAGAAAAATGGAGAAAGGAAATGAGAACTTTGCAAGAGGATTTGGAAAAGGAAACAGAAATCATCTGACTAAAACTCTTTACAAAATAGACTTAGTGAAATGGAAAAAGCATATAACTCCTTATAAAATAGATTTGACAAAATGAAAAAAAAACAAACAAACAAACAAACAAACAACTCCCTGAAAAACAGAATTTGTGAAATGGAAAAAGAAACTCTACTCACCTGATTTTATATATATATATATATATAAATATATATATATATATATATATATATATAAACATATATATATAGATATAGATATAGATATATATAGGTTGAATCCCTTCCTAGTAGAGTCTAAGTTACTTGAGGTCAGAAACTGTATTGTTTTACTTTTTATATCTTTAGCTCCATGCCTTACTTATAGTAGGTACTTAAAAAATGTTTATTGACTTCAATGTGATTAGAAAATAGTGGAGCAAAGATTCAAACTACTGTCACTATTTTTATCCAACTAGTTTTCTCATAAGAAACATTTGTGTGATGATCAACTGTGATGGACTTGACTCTTTTCAACAATGAGGTGATTCAAGGAAATGCCGATAGATTTGTGATGGAAAGTCATCTGCATCCAGAGAGATGGATGTGAACTATGGAGACTGAATGTGGAACTTTGTTCTTTAGCCAATTCCTCAACTCACATGGTGATTGGTTGGAAATATCTTAACAAGATACTTCACCTCTCCTTTTATCCTGTTTTGATGTCTGTGGAAACCTAACTTCTCATACTCCTCACACTATGGATTTATAGCAGCTGTAATGACCTGTGTATTTTGTGGAGTAGGGCAAAGACTAATCTTTAACTAGGACAGGGTAACCAAAGCATTGTTTCAGAATGATAAATTCAGAGGATGCCTGAAGAATTAGAAGATTCTGACAAAATTTTCAGTCCTTTACAAGAAACATAGTTTAGCACTTGGCAAGAATTGGTTAAAATAGGAAATCATCGGATGACTAATCCTTCTTATTCTATGCCGCCCCTATTCCCCCAGCCAAAAAGAAAACCTTAAATTCAACTAAGCAGGAACTTCATGTATATGCTCAGGGGCAGTCATTAAGTCAACAAGGATTAGTCATTTTCTATGTGCCAGGCATTGTGTCAAGTACTAGAAATACAAAAAAAGTCAAAAACAGTCCCTGCTCACAACAAACTCACATTCTAATCAATCAATCAATATAAGAAACAATATCTTACCAAGAACTTCACTGACTCACTGATGAATTCAGTAAAGATTTATTTTAAATTTTGCAAGAATGGGTGCTTAGATTAGTAGACACACCTTCGAAACTCCAAAGACAACATTTTTATTTCCTGTCCTAAAACATAAATCCCTCCTCTGATTCCCCATTAATTGGATATTACAAAAGTTACATGACATGAATCTCCACCCCACATTACATAACCAGTTCCTGCCCTAAAGAAGCTTACATTCAAATCTCAGGCAACCACCTCTGATTAAAAAAGTCAGTCCCTGTCCCCAAGGAGCTTACATTCTTTTGAGGAAATATAACTTCCATCCTTGATTATTCTTTGACATCCTCAGGGTTTTCAGTTTTCTAATTTAAGTTTTGTTTTTCCAATTTAATTTTCATAACTGTGGAAATCAAATAAATGCCCATCCATTTTTCATAATTTCCCTCTTTTTCTTCTTTTTTTAATAATTTGGTTTCCACATCCTTTTCTAACCCCTCACATTTGGCTAATATTTTTTATATCCCACTTCATAAAAGTCTATTAACCCCTGCACCAATCTCTCTATACAGGATGGATAATTAATCATTTAATTCTTTGCTAATTCTTCTGACAGGGCTGTACTAGGAGTTAAACTATCTGCAATTGTTACACCTTTTCTCCTTCTGTCCAATAACCTTTCTTGAGTCATTCTATTTTCTCATGCCATTCTGTTAAATACATCTAACTACTCTGCTATTCCCTTCACTGCCTCTCTAATGCTACTTATCCAATAATATTTATTCATCAGACTAGGAATGACTAAACCCAGAACTAGATTTCTAGCCTTAAATTCAAATGCCAGGGTAAGAGGAATAGCCAATTGGATCAGTGCACAGATGTCCACTCAATTCCCAAGCAAACCATGTTTAAAACTGCTGCCTTTACAATACCACCCAAGGATTGCTTGGGATATACTCTTTCCTAAGAAATTGCCAGAGCTACCCTCAGTTGTATTCCAAACTTACATGCCACCACAATCCCTAGATTTTGGAATCTTTCACCCAGCCATGATAGACAAAATGATTGTTCTCCAGAACCAAGAGGCTAGTATAGCCTTTTTATTCCCTCACTGAAAAGAAAGGTAGAACAAAGCATTGAAATTCTCCCTGAGAATGTTATTTGGGAACAGGAGGAATTCACTCTCATGTTTTTCCATACCCAAAGGGATTAATATCATATGGGTATGGGGCAACCCATAGCATAAACATAGAAATTGCTTTTTGTTCAGACTTTACAAAATACTTTACCAATTCTACCCAGTCATTGGTGTCTATCACTTGCCTTAAGTCCTTGAGTTGATTCTATATCTTCTTAAGAGATCTATACCTATTACATCTATTCCAAATTTACTCTTTAATCTGCATTTTCTAAATGTCCAGCCCTTATAGAGAACCAAACATTACTCCAAATTGGACAGTCGGTTCCGTAAAATCCTCTTTCTCTATTAGGACACAAATATTTATTGTATCCACTTGTCTATGGCTAGTCAAGCCTTTACAATTCTGTAATTTGACAAGCATCAAACTGAACTGTTTGTGAGATATCTTTCTCAGTAATATTAACCTAAATGATATCCCCATGCTAAGTCTCAAATACTACTGTAGTAGTAAAGTAGCATTAATTCTATATAACCTTCCCCCTTCACAGGATGGATGAACTCCTTACAAGTTACCCACTCAGATACTGGGTAGTTTGGAGTCCATTTACCAACTACTTCCAGTTCATTCCCAAACCAAAGAGGAACAAAGTTTTGGGGGGCGAGGAGAAATGATATCACCTTTTAAAACTACTTCCTGATAAGAATAGGCATTGAGCTAGGTCATCCTATTTGGAGAAGCTTGAACTGATTAAAGATTCAGTTGTTGAGTCAGATTACTGAAGCTGGTCAATACAGCTGTCTAGTGTTGGTCATTTGAAAGTGAATTGCTCAAAGCCTAGAGGAAAACAAATCTAAGAGAACATTCTTTGAAGAGGCTGGACTGGATATAAGTCCATATGCAGTGGCCCTGGTTCTTCCCAGTACCCTTTAGGGAGAGAAACTTGAAAGCTTAATTTAAGAAAAATTCAGGTTAGATTGAATCAAGGTGCCTAATAGACAAACACAGACTTAAAACAGAGATACCAAACAAGTGTTTTTAAATCCTAAAAGGGCCAGATTTTTTCCTTTTGTAATTCAACTGACTGAGAGAAACATAGTAGAAAAACAGACTCACACTCAAACTGCTCAACTCACTCAAACTCAAACATAAACTGCTTTTAAATTCCTTTTCTTTCTGACTAGTACAAAGTTGTGCCTTCCCCACTTCCTGGAGAACCTCTTCTCTTCCAGAGCTCCAGTGTTTCTTTACTAGAGTTTCTTGTAAATATCTCTTGGGCAGACCCTTCCTGCACTCCATCATGGAAATCTCCACACTCCTGTGTTCCCAGATTACTAATATTTACTCAACCCTAGATTTCCTGACATCCCCCTCTTCAGGAGTATATGAGAGGTATGTCCCTTGAGTTCCCACTCCTTGATGCCATTAAATTCTCTCTCTTACCAATTTGTCTGACACCTCAGACCCAGTAAGATGGCCTCAGCAACCAAAGGCAATACTAGATAATCCATGTTCTTAACCATTGGTCTGTGCACAGACTTGCCTTTTTCCCTCCCGAATTTTCCTAGATTTATCAGTGACTTTCCTTATCAACATGGTCCTAGGATCTTGGACAGTCTAGAAGTGGGGGATGCTGGAGCCAAGTCACAAGGCTATTGAAATCAACTATCCACAGGACTTGTCTCCTCATGCTTCAACAGGGCCACCCACAACTCATAATGCCTGGATTCCAGACATAGCCCCCATTTGTAGAAAACAAAATATCTCACCAAGAACTTCACTGACTCATTGATGAATGCAGCAAAGATTTATTTTTAAATTTTTGCAAGAATGAGTGCCTAGGTTAATAGACACACCTTTGAAGCTTCAAAGGCAGCATTTTTATTTCCTATCCGGAAGCACAATTTCCTTCCCTGATTCCTCATTAATTGGATATTACAGAAGTTACATGACATGAATCTCCACCTCTTATGACATAGCCAGTCCCTGCCCCTAAGGAGCTTACATTCTTTGGGGGAAGATAACTTTCATCCTTGATGCCCTTGGGGGTTTCAGTTTTCTAATTTGTTTTATTTCTCCAATTTACTTTTCATAACTATGGAAACCAGATGCCATCCATTTCTCACACAGTAAACATTTATTAATCACTTATCATGTGTCAAGCACTGCTAAGCACTAATAAGAAAAATCAGGGTAAGGGTCTGATATTTGTCCCAAGGAGAAAATTATAGGAATTTTATATTTATATTCCTATTGTCTATGTAAACATTTATATAATTCTTTGGGCAGTGGTGCAGTGAATAGAGTGCCAGGTCTGGAGTCAAGAAGACTCATCTTCTTGAATTCAAACACTTCAAATACTTATTAGCTGTGTGACTCTGGGCAAGTCCCTTAACTCTGTTTGCCTTAGCTTTCTCATCTGTAAAATGAGTTGAAGAAGGAATGGCAAACTACTTAAATATCTTTGCCAAGAAAACCACCAAATGGGATCACAAAGAGTCGTACATGATGGAAATGACTAAACAAATGTAATGTATTGATGCTTGCAAAGTGCTTTACATGTGCTCTCATTTGATCTTCACAACATTCCTATAAAGTAAATAGTACTAATGTCATCTACATTTTATAAATGAGCAAAGTTACTTGAAGACAATTAAATAACTTGGCCAGGGTCTCAGAACTAGTCTAAATATATATATATATATATATATATATATATATATATATATATATAAAATCATTCAGTCATTTATTTATTTGTATTTACATATATATATATATATTTATATGTTTATGTATATTTGTGCTTTGGTTTTAACTCAAGTCTTCTTGATTCCAAGTTCTCTCTTGAAGCAGAATGCCTCCTAGTTTCTCATGATGCTCTAGAAAATGATTTAGTCCATTGTTTCCCAAGCCTGAGGCCCCACAAAATTTTATCCCATCCATAAAAACTTTTTCCTTAAAACACAAAAATGTTAATACTGACCCTTCCTCACTGCATCCTCTTCACTCCACCCTTTGCTCTTGAGGCAGAAGAGGGTGGAGTAGTCTTTCCTGTACAAAATTAAGATATTCCATCATTCCACAGCATAACTCGGTTTGGGAGACATCAAGTTAGACTATTTTAAACTCTGAAAACAAGCCAGCTCTGATGACTTGTTTTCCTCAGCCCACATGCCAAAACTCAAGTGGTTTTAGGTTGCTCAGGGTCATCATCTGTCTAATAAGGATTGGAATAAAGATGTCCCTATTTAAAAAAGAAAAGAAAAGAAAAACTTCTTTTTTAAAAAACATTAAAGAAAAATCCACAGGATAGGCTGGCTTACTTTTAAGAATACTTAAAGGTCCCCAAAATTAGTGAAACATTTCCTAATTATCACCAATTGAATAAACTGCCTTAATCTTTTTTATGTAAGGTATCAGTCATATGAAATTGATTTTTAAAAAGTTGTTTCCACTATTATTTTAATCTGGTAAAGACTTTATCCCAGGACAATGCCCAATAATTCCTGAGTGGCAAACTCCTTGGCTGAATGTCTTTCTATCTGGTTGGCTTGTTTTATATCTTAGCAAGTATAAATAGGCAAAGGGAGTACTAATTAAAATGCAATCATGCAGATAAATTGTACCATATTCCAAAAAAGGTGAAAAGAAAACCCTTTTGATTTCAACATTCTTTATAATGTCTAAAGCACGAGCTCAGTATGAGGCTGAATAGGAAAAAAAATCCTTCATGATTGTTACATGTTTAATTTAGAGCAAAATTAATTTCAGTTCTTCTTTAGATGCATAGAAAATGTAGCAATTAATTAAGAGTGGCCCAGTAGGACTCCCAGTGTGTAACAAGAGAGAGGAACTATTCACAAATCTTGCTCAAAGTCACCTTGAAAACTTCCTTTCATCTTTGTGTACCTTAGTTGTCCCATCTGAAAAGTGGGCCTAAATTTGAAAAAATGGAACATCAATCTCATCCAGGGTTAAACACAGCCCTAAAAAGTTTCATTACAAAATTCCCCTAAATACTCATTCGATGCACTAGGTAATAACAGTGAACAGAATAAATTTGAATTCAAAAGTAGCCTCAGATATTTATTAGCTGGGTGACTCTGGGCAAGTCACTAGACCTCGGCCTTAGTTTCCTCACTTGTAAAATAGCACTTACCTCCTAGGGATTTTGTGAGAATTAAAAAATATTCATAAAATGCATTGCAAACGTTAAAGTACTCAATAAATGCAAACTTCCATCTGGAATTTAAAAGTAACATGAAGGTACAAGGTGGTATGATAGTGTGAAAATAGAATAAGGAATTAGAAAATTTTGCTTTTAATTTCTCAGATAATTATTATTATTTAAGGAAGTTATTAAGGAACCTTTTGGAAGACTCTAAAGGAATTTTCAGTTTTACAAGAGGGTGGTGAAACTAGGGATTCCTCACCCTTTCTACTGTTCACAACAGTGATTCATTTGTACAGAGATTCACCTTGTATGAGAGTCATTCTATAGAAGGGAGGGAATCTGGGAATATAAAGGATTACTTTTGGAACTAAATCACCTCAAATGAGTTTGGTTACAATCTTTCCAGTATAAGCCTCTGAATAACCATTTCTTTTCCTCTTTCACTCTCTCTAGTTCTTCCTATTAAGCTCTTCTCCAGTGATTTTCCCTCATACTTTCTACTTCCAATCAGCCTATCCTTAATTTTCTGTACCCAGGGCACTCTTGCCATTATCTTTCTGTCTAGAACATCAGTTTTCTAAAAAGCCCTCATAGCTCATCATAACTTAGCCTCCAGCTTCATCAAGCCACCTGGGGTCCATCTCAGCCCCTCCCCAGACAGCAGGGCTGTTAAACCTCTTTCAGAGATTCACAATGCACATTTGCATATTAAAAGGAAATCTTCCCCTTGCTTGGGAGAGTCTCTATTATCTTTCCTTAAAGCATTTATAATAGAATCCTAAATGGACTAAGAGTCAGAGACTTGGGTTTAAGTTCCTACTGTTATTAACTAGTTAAAGGTAAATCATCTCACTTCTCTAGACCCAGACTCAGTTTCCTGATCTACAAAAGACCCTAAGCCAACCCTCCCAATCAATGAATTCTTAGACTCTTCCACACTGTCTCATCAAAAATCCCACATATCCATTTTCACCCACAGTCTCAGTCCCTACAGCCCCCCCTTTCCCCATTCCATCCATAGTCAAAGTTTGGACAGAGAGGTATTTTTTGCATCATCATTGGCAATAAAAAGAAACTTGTGAAACTTTCTGGGATTTTTGACTGAAAGGCGTCATAAAACATTGGACTTCACTGCTGCTGGTTCAGCCGGGAATAAATATTAAAGTCCTCGTCTACTTGCAAATTCATAGAATGCCTCTCTTACTGGGCTCCCCAAGTGGATTCCATACTCCCACACCAACAAATATTTTTCCAGCCCAGTTTCCACAGCTGGCATCGGAACTTTGGTGGAACACAGAGCCACATTCTGAAAGAAACATTTAAAAAGCCAACATTCATGACTTAATCTTAGCAGCTTACTGAAATCCAAAGTCCCCAAAATTAGGAATTCATTACCCTAAGGTAAATGTCCAAAGAAACACAGGACATATCAAATGAAATTCAATCTAACTTTTGCCAAAGAGAATGGCCATTATGAATCCTTCACATGACCTAACTCCAATATTTGGTGCCTACATCACTCTCAACATCATCTAATGCCAAAATTGCACTCCCTAAATCACACCAGGAAAAATAGCGCATAAGTGCCTTTGATAGAATATTAGCTCTTTGAGGATCAGATCTATTTAATTTTTTTTAATTTGTGTACCCAGCACTTACAAAGAGCTTGGCACATAGTAGTATTGAGGTTGGGAAGAGACCTCAAAAGGTTGGGGTCACAGACTGGTGTCACAAAATGACTCAAAAAAATTTGCAGGCTTGAAACCATATCCAAGTCAAGAGGCAAAGTTTATTGTAATTGTAACACCAATTGAAGTGGTCTGAATTCCGAGAGAATTTAGCAAAGAACCAGGAGCAAGGAGACAAATTTATCCAGTTCATGTCATTGATATGCTAATTTTATGGTCTAGACATAGAACTGATAAGTAGTCTCAGAAATTTGGTTATCACTGACCACCAGACCAAAGCCAAAAGACTAGAATCATTGACAGACAAGACTTGTTAGAACAATACTATCCTAAGGTTAGAGAATCTCAGGATCACTAATATATCTTCCCTAAAGTTTAAGGGAAGAAATATTATTATATTCCTGGGCCAGAAGACTTTACAATCATTGACAGAACAATAGCATTCTCAGGATCACAAAGCTAGAAGATTTAGAATCACTGGCAGACTGTTAGAACAAAAGCTCCCTAAGTCAGAGGACCTTAAAATTATTGCTATCTCCCTTAGAAGCTATATTTCACCGTTTCCCCTCTCAAGCAGTTTGTACCCCAAATTCATTTGGGACAAAGAGATAGAGATCTCATCTTCTGGAGCTGCTTTATGCTGATAAGGCTATAGAGCTATCCCTGCCTACTGAGGTTCAGACTGAGGAGGGAGGCACGTGACTTGAAGATGGTGGCAGCAGCAGCATTCAGAGAGGTGCAGTGTCAGAACTGGTTAACTATGGTATTCAAGGTGAACAGATAGTTGGAAATTCATAGCATGGAGTCTGGAGGAAACAAATCTACCAATAGGAATGTTAGGAAGTTATGAAGAAGTTTCAAGGAAGGTGGTGTAGAAGCATTATGAGTGAGTTTGCCAGAATGATTTTGGAATCAATTGTTATATGAATAAGAGATCCTTTCTGGAAAGAAAATAGATTAAAGTTATTCCCCTGGGCGGGGTTGGGGGAGAGAAAAGGGGTATCTAGTACAAATGAGGTGGTATCTAGGGTGGAGATGGTGACATTTGGGAATGGGGCCTTTGCAAAAATGCATCAGGTCCCATATGAAGGTTGTCTTGAGGATGCTGAGGGTCCACCCAACAATTCTGAAATCCCCCATTGCCCATGGAGTTCCCTACCCTGACTAAAGACTATGGAGTTATCTCCCCACTGGCAGGGGCCCACAGAGTGACACCAAGAAAGCTGGAGAGAAAATACTAGGAGCAAAGCTCTCATCCTTGAAGTGTTGTTAAAGATACACCTGGAAAAAGTGGAAAATAACAAAAAATAAAGAAAGCTAGAATAAGGAAGAGAAAGACACAGACAAATTCACCTTTCTCTAACCAGTATTTCTAGTGTTTCCAGGAGTCCTGAAGAAGAGCAGTTCCAGGTCCTCTATGGTTTCACAGGAATATTCAGGAGTGTCTGAGGGAGAAGAAGTAACAGGAGTTGCTCTTTTAATTTTAGAAACATGAGTTCAACTGGGGAAGGTTTCCTTTGACTGAAGGTTGAGTCGTCATAATGACCTTACATGGTCCTTCCTAATGGGAGATTCTTTACCGGATTCTCTGGAGTCTCCAGGCATAGTTTAATAAGGATTTGCTTGAGGGTATGATTCATTTTCTCCACCTTCCCAGAAGAATGAAAACTCCAGGCTGAATGGAGATGATAAGTAATCTTAAGTGCCTCAGCCACCTTTTGGGTTATTTGAGAAGTGAAGGCTGGGCCATTTTCACTCTGCAAAGACCAGGGCAGGCCAAAAAAGAAGTTCCCACTGGCTTGCCTCTGGGATTAGAAACTGGCCTGGGGGTGTTTGAAAGCATGAGAAGGAGAAAAGAAAAGAAGGAGAAGGAGAGCCAGGATGCTGGGGAATTTAAAGTGCCATGGTCAGGGGCAAATGGGCAGCAACACAGGCAGCTGAATCTGGAAGCCTGTTTCCTCAGCCTGAAGTGAATCTTCTTTCTGGTATCCTTTACAAAACATAACAGAAACTTTTCTAGGTTTGTGGACAGCTTGCAATAGTTGTAGAATTTCCCTTTCATATTTAATAGGACATTTTTTTTTTGCTATCAAAAGTTCCCTTTCTTTCCATATGGCCCCATGAGCATATAAAATATGAAAAGCATATTTGGAGTCTGTATAGATTTTCACTCTCATCCCCTTCCCCAGTTCCAAAGCTCTGGTTAGGGCAATGAGTTCAGCTTTCTGGGCAGAAGTCCCAGAGGGGGAATGGCTTAGCCTCCAAGGTGCTATTGAGGGTCACCACAGGAGGTTTATTCCTTCTTTCCCCATTTTCAAGAAAACTGGACCCATCTGTAAACCATTCACCATTTGGGTTGTCAAGAGGAATGTCCTTCAAATCAGGTTGGCTGGAATAGACAGAATCTAAAATTTCCTCACCATAATGAATAATGTCACCCAACAGAGTGTTGTCAGGGAGAAGAGTAGGAAGGTTAAGATTGTGACACACCCAGAGAGCAGGAGAGCCTACTATCTGGTAAGCCTCCCACTAGCAAGCCACTGATAACTTTTAGCTTCCAAAATGCTGTGAACCCAATGGGGAGTTAGAACATCCAATGGTGAGCTTAGAGGCTTCCTCAATTAGAAAGGCTGTGGCAGCCACTGCTCCAAAATATGAGGGTCACCCCGAAAACACAAAGTTCCTTTGAGAAGTAAGCAAAGGATCTGGGATAGGGTTTCAGAGACCTTAAATGAGTCGAGATTCCAAGGACCTGGCCTTCCATCAATGCAGATTGTAAAAGGCTTTATTTAGGCAAGACTAAAGCCAGGGCAAGAGATTAATTTAGCTTTCAGGATCTTAACAGACTACTAGGTTTTGTGGGCCTTTAAATAAAGAAACTTCATACCCCTGGGTGGGGGGAAAGGAGGATGAAAGTTAGGGGTTTGTATGGCTACAGTCAGAGAAGCCTCTTTGGATTGGGGATGCAGTTCAAGATATCATCTACATACTAGAGAGCCAGTGCCTGCCAAATATGTGGGGGCTGTCACAGAAGCCCTGAGCTACTTCCATGTTATGGACTTGATGATCCATGTTCATTGTTGGGGATTATGTTTCCCTGGATTTGCTTCTTTAAGGGCAAAAAGAAACTGTGAATCTTTATACAAGGATATGCAAAAGAAAGCATTTTTAAGATCTAAGGGAGAAAACCATTATGTCACCTGTGATACTTATCCTGGGCTCATGGCTTCTACTGATCATTTGCTCTGATTATAGAAGTTTGCTATAAAAGAAAAAAGCAGGGACATGATTATAATAGCATCAAAACAGGTCCTTCAGGCTTCTGCTTGAGAGCACATACATGACAGAATAAAGCATCCTTACTGATCATGCAGTAATAATCTCACTTTGTAGCCAGACTCAGGAATAATCATATGGGAAACAAAGAAACAGAGCTGGGAAACTGTGTCAGAAGGACCCATCTTAAGCAGAGGCTAAGGCTGTCCTCCCAGCTCTTGCCCAGATAAGATGTCCATCTATAATAATTCAGGAAGGCATTCCTCTGAGTAATTTATGGCATTTTTCTGGAATGTTGTGTTACTGACTTAATGATCAGGTGATCAAATTAAAAGCTCAAAAAATTATCTGCTACAGTCCCAAGAGATTTTAATCTCTGATAACAAATTTTACTAATTGCAGTTTAGGACTAGATACATTATTTTAAAAGTTTACCAGGACTTATACACATGAGATTTTTGTTTAACTTGTTTTATATGTTCAAACTTATCCTGGTGCAAAGGATCAATCATTATATAAGCTTATAGATTCTTAGTAAACACATTCCTTGTTTAGAAACTACAAATCCTAAAAAGACTCATTCTCAGGGCTGAAGAAAACTGGCAAGCTTACAAATTAAGGGTAATTGACAGAGACCCCAGAGAAGGGGCTGAGCTTGCTGTTGCCCATCCTAACTATTCTTATGTTTTCATGGGCTTGGCTGTTTGATAGTTCTCCCCACTTTGTGAGAGTGGAGGGGGGCAGGCGTAGGTGTTGCACACTATATACTTAGAGGTGAACTGATAAGGCTTTCACTTCATCCTTCTTGCTCTACACACAGTAGTTACCAATTTTAGGTTTAACATGATAGCAATAACTCCAAATAACTTAGTTAACAATTTTAGAATTTTCCTAATAGCCAATAGTTGTAGCTGTAATTTCTATTCCCTTAAATATTTCCCTTTTGTATTAGGGAATAAACAAGACAATTTTCCAATTCATGCAAATAATTTCTCTTTTGTGAGCCAGAAAAAGGGTTAAGGCGCCAGTTTTTACTGACCAGGGCCCTCAGAAGTCTGACTCTAGATAACGCAAAAGCAAGCTGTTTATAGCCAGAGTTTTTAAAGTAGTAGCAAACTGCTTTTCTGTTTCCTAAAGTTCCCAAACTATTCTGTTAACACTATCAGTACAAATAGATTACAATTTACATATCCTGTTAGTCAGCTTTAATTAGATCTTCTTTAAGATTGCTTTTCCTATCATATCTCAAACAAATTTCCAAATTACTTTACACACACATAGAAATCATTTATCTGTTGGTCACATCTAAAAAAAAAAACCTCATAGTTCTCAAATATGAAACAATTATACCTAATAAAACAGTTAACATTCATATAGCATGTTTTATGCTAAGCACTTTTGCAATCATGTGATCTTCACAACAACAATTATCATTTCTCTTTACAAATCAGAAGACTGCAGGGATAAAATAATTTACTATAAATTATATAGCTAATACATTTCCACAACTGAAACAAAGAATGGTGGGCTCACCAGATACAGAGGCTGAATGGCTTTCTCACCACACACTGCCATGCTGGGTGCTGCCAGTAATACCCAGATTCTTTCCTAGGCAGTTGCTAGACAGAACTTGCTGAAGGATGGAGTGGCTGGTGCCAGAATCTTCCTTTGATAATATTTTCAAGTGTCAGGAGTAGGGAAATGCTGACCATTGGGCTTTATCCCAACTCCCCCCAAACTGGTTTGTAGAAGTGTTTGGGCAAGGTTGTATGGGGTTCCCCAGGCTATTGCTGTTTCTCCTATTTCTACAGGTGAGACAGCATGTGAGTTTCCCTATACTTCCTTAGCTTTCTCTTTCCTTAATCTGATCTGAGATGAGAGGAGTTAGGAAAGAGACAGACTTGAGCTATCTTGTTAGCAATATCCATAATTGAGATGCACTCAGGACTTTGGGGAGTGGAGTGGAGAAGGTCACTTAATACCCTCTGGGGTGTTTTATCAAAGGAGCAGAAGGGAACTCTGGACAAGATAAAAGTCAAAGACAGGTTATCAAAAAGTTGCTATTTACCTAGTTTGTTTTTTTTTTTCTCTCTCTCTCTCTCAGAATGGGGTAAATTCCTGGAATTAGCCCCAATGTTTCAGGAATTTTTCTTGAAATCTTAAAATGATTAATTGCCAAACTTGTTAATCATCGCTCTCAAAACATTGAGAATTTGCTAACATGTAATTTTAATTTTAATTAGCTTATTTTTTTTGTGTAGCCCCCAACTTGGTAAGAGCTGAAGTCCACGGAAAAAGTTAGATTTTCTAAGAAATCTTTCCAGCATCCTAACTATAGCATAAAAGGTTTTTCTTGCTGGTTGCATTTTAAATCTTTCCAGGTAACAAAATCTTGCTCACAGAACAAACATGACACAGGCATTCTGTACAGAGACACAAACACATACAAAAATGTCATAGAGTAGACTTTCCCATCTTTGCCAAAAGCCATCCTATAGCACTTCTTCTACTCTGGAATCCCAGTGAAAAGATGGCAAAGATTCCATAGGAATTTTGCAGAAAATTACAAGAATTTCCAAGTCAAGTAAAACTTGCTGAGCATGGAACTCATGACAACCCAGATAAGCCTTCTCCCAGTGGCTTGGGGTGTCCCCGCTACATACTTAAGGGAGAAAAAAATGAAGGGTTTACCTTGACAAAGAGAGAATCAAGCCAGGGTAGGCCAGACTCTCCCCATACCAGGCCAACAAATGTTGAGGTTGGGAAGGGATCCCAAAAAGTTGGGGTCACAGACCAATGTCACAAGGTATCTCAAAAGAATTTGCAAGTTTGAACCCATATTCTAGTCAAGGGACAAAGTTTATTGTAATTGTAACTCCAACTGAAGTAGTCTAATTTCCAAGAGAATTTAGCCAAGAAACAGGAATAAGGAGACAAATTTATCCCATTCGTGTAATTGGTATGCTAATTTTATGGTCTAGAGGCAGAACTGACGAGTGATCTCAGGAATTTGATTATCACTGACCAGCAGACCTAGGACTATCCTAAAGCCAGAAGACTTTAGAATTATTGACAGACAAGATTGTTAGAACAATAGCATCTTCCATCAATTGGAGAATGGTTTAATAAATTGTGGTATATGAATGTTATGGAATATTATTGTTCTGTAAGAAATGACCAGCAGGATGAATACAGAGAGGATTGGCGAGACCTACATGAACTGATGCTGAGTGAAATGAGCAGAACCAGGAGATCATTATATACCTCAACAACAACACTGTATGAAGATGTATTCTGATGGAAGTGGATTTCTTTGACAAAGAGAAGACCTAATTCAGTTTCAATTGATTAAGGATGGACAGAAGCAGCTACACCCAAAGAAAGAACACTGGAAAAATGAATGTAAACTGCTTGCAATTTTTTCTTCTTCCCAGGTTATTTATACCTTCTAAATCCAATTCTCCCTGAGAAACAAGAGAACTGTTCAGTTCTGCATACATATATTGTATCTAGGATATACTGTAATCTTTTTAACATGTAAAGGACTGCTTGCCATCTGAGGGAGGGGATGGAGGGAGGGAGGGGAAAAATAGGAACAGAAGTGAGTGCAAGGGATAATGTAAAAAATTACCCTGGCATGGGTTCTGTCAATAAAAAGTTATTTAAAAAAAAAAAAGAACAACAATAGCATCTTAAGGTTATAGAGTCTCGGGATCACTAATATATCTTCCCTAAAGTTTAAGGGAAGAAATATTATTATACTCCTAGGTCACAAGACTTTTTTTTTTAAGTTAATAGCCTTTTATTTACAGGTTATATGCATGGGTAACTTTACAGCATTAACAATTGCCAAACCTCTTGTTCCAATTTTTCACCTCGTACCCCCCACCTCCTCCCCTAGATGGCAGGATGACCAGTAGATGTTAAATATATTAAAATATAAATTAGACACACAATAAGTATACATGACCAAAACGTTATTTTGCTGTACAAAAAGAATCAGACTTTGAAATATTGTACAATTAGCTTGTGAAGGAAATCAAAAATGCAGGTGGGCATAAATATAGGGATTGGGAATTCAATGTAATGGTTTTTAGTCATCTCCCAGAGTTCTTTCTCTGGGCGTACCTGGTTCAGTTCATTACTGTTCCATTGGAAATGATTTGGTTGATCTCGTTGCTGAGGATGGCCAGGTCCATCAGAACTGGTCATCATATAGTATTGTTGTTGAAGTATATAATGATCTCCTGGTCCTGCTCATTTCACTCAGCATCAGTTCGTGTAAGTCTCTCCAGGCCTTTCTGAAATCATCTTGTTAGTCATTTCTTACAGAACAGTAATATTCCACAATATTCATATACCACAATTTATTCAGCCATTCTCCAACTGATGGACATCCATTCAGTTTCCAGTTTCTAGCCACTACAAAAAGGGCTGCCACAAACATTCGTGCACATACAGGTCCCTTTCCCTTCTTTATAATATCTTTGGGATATAGGCCCAGTAGTAACACTGCTGGATTAAAGGGTATGCACAGTTTGATAACTTTTTGAGCATAGTTCCAAACTACTCTCCAGAATGGTTGGATTCGTTCACAACTCCACCAACAATGCATCATTGGGTCACAAGACTTTTACAATCATTGACAGAACAATAGATCAGAGGGCCAAAGCCAGAAGATTTAGAATCACTGAGAGATTGTTAGAACCGAAGCCTCCTAAGGTCAGGGGGCTTTAAAATTATTGTTATCTCCCCTAGAAGTCATATTACACCAGAACCTCAATAAATGCTTGAACATTGATGTTGATTACACAGGTGATACAAAGTTAGAGTCCAATGGCACAAAGGAAGAGATTCAGACAAACTATTCTAAGAAATTTTGAGGAGGCCCAGAGTCCTTCCAGCTTGAAGGAAATCATTGATGTGGGTAAATATTAAGCTTTTGTGTGCCTTAGTTTCCCCTTCTGTAAATTAAAGACAGATTTTAAAGCTGGAAAGGAATTTTTTTAAAAAGTCTACATCAGACCCCTCATTTCACAGGTGAAGAAATGTAACCCAGAGAGTTTAATTAACTTGTTCAAGGTCACACAAGTTATAAGTGACAGAGCAGAGGTAAGAATTTAAGTCTTCTGACTTCAAATTCTCATCCTTTCTATTACTCAGCACCAGATACTACTTCACAGATTTATATGGACCAAATGAAATAAATGTAAGACACTGTCAATTCAAATCAACAAACATTAATGAAGAGCTTGCTTTAAAATCACAAGTACTTGACTGATGTATTTAAGAATGTGAGGGAACACTGCCCAGAGGGGCTCTGAGCCTGGGTACAACATATTGCTGTCAATAACAATCCCTCTCAGTTCTTAGTGATGGGCCGGCTTCTCTTCATCACAAAAGTGTACCAGCCAGGGCTCAGTGAGATATCAAGCAACATATGATACTTGTTCACACTTTCATAGAGAAGTGACATTGCTGGAAGTGATTAGGGACCAAATTCAGGATTGTTTTCTTCTGTGCCATCAGTAACAAGAACCTTGAGGTCTGACACCAAATTACTCCACTTTTGACCTCTCTCAACACTTTGCAAATGTGGCATCCTTCTTCATACACAAAGAAAAGGCTAGTTTCCCATGTGAAGGAGGATATACAAGGCTATACAAATTCCTTTGGGTTTTTTGTTAGTCTCAGGGAGGGAATGTGACATGAGTCATTGACATGAGTTACTCTTTAACCTGGTTCCCCAAGTGACCAAGAACAAATATCTCAAAGATGTAGACTTTAAGAGTATTGTTTGGAACCATGAAACCAAGATTCCTCACTATTTGGAAACAAGTGTGTAGTAAGGACTTGGGTGTTGTCAGCTCCATCAGCTTTAACCCACTGGACTCACCACCCTAGAATGAACACAAGGGATTCAATAAAAATAAAGTAAGCACTTCACAAGCAACTGTGATATCATGCCTGTAAGTTTCTTTGTCATCTATTGGCTACTTCTATAAACATTGATATATCATCATAGGGTATCAGTATTTCTATTTTTTTGAAGAAAGTAGAAAGATAGGAGACAAAGATCACAGATTTGGAATGTTGCACATATAATATGCCATCATTTGTTGGATTTTGCCCAAAATTGTCTTTGTTACAAAGGAGGAGTCAAGGAATGAGATGGGAATATATTGGAAAAATTATTTTGAGGAAAAAAAGGAAAAAAATTAAGTGGGAGAAAAAATGAAAACAGGCAGCCTCTGGGTTCTTGAAGATTCTTTACTGAAAGGCTTTCTAAAGGCTAATGAGTTAATTTTCCATTTGAAATTTCTCACCAATTAAAAAGATACTGAACAGAGGATGAATTGGAGTAAGGACTTGAACCAAGTAGACCTACCAGTAGGCTATTGCAATAGTCCAAGTGTGCGGCTCTGTACCGGTGTGGTGACAATATCAGAAGAGAGAAAGAAATACATTTGGGAACTATTCTAAAAGGGAAACAAAAAAATCTTGGCAATAGATTGGATATGGACAGGAAAGAGGGAGTGGGGTAAAGAGAAGGGATGAGAAATAGTTAGAAGCCAAGGATGACATTTAAGGTGTGAGCCTAGGAGACTAGAAACATGGTGGTGTCCTCTATAAGAAAGAAGTCAGGAGGCAGAACACATTTTGGGAAGATAATGAGTTCATCTTTGCACATGTTGAGTTTAATATGTCTATTGGACAACTAGTTTGAGTTTCCTGAAAAGCAGTTGGAAGTCAGCAAGGAGTTGTGGCAACAATAGATAAACCTGAATTATCAGCAGAATGATGGTAAATAAGCTTATGAAATTGCTGAGTGAAGTAGTTCAGAAGGAGAAGGCTCAGGATAGAACTCTGTGGGACACTAATGGTTTAAGAGTGTGATCTGGATCAAGATCCTACAAAGCAAATTGAAAAGGAGGAGTCTGATGGGGACGGGTGAGAGAAGTAGACAAGGGACCAAGAATAGTGTTCCAAAAACCTAGAAAGAAGAGCATCAAGAAGAAGAGGGTAATCAACACTGCCAAAGGCTTGAGAGGTCAATGAAGACTGAGGCAATTAAGAGATCATTGGTCACTTTGGAGAGAACTGTTTCAGTAGAATGTTGAGAATAGAAAACAGATTGCATAAGAGCTGAGAAAGATATTAAAGGAATAAGAATAGGCAATGAGGAAACCAATTATCACTCTTTGCTGATGATATGATGGTATACTTAGAGAACCCCAGAGATTCTACTAAAAAGTTATTAGAAATAATCCACAATTTTAGCAAAGTTGCTGGTTATAAAATAAACCCACATAAGTCATCAGCATTCTTATATATCACTAACAAAATCCAACAGTCAGAGTTACAAAGAGAAATCCCATTTAAAGTAACTACTGATAGTATAAAATATTTAGGAATCTATCTGCCAAGGGAAAATCAGAAACTTTATGAGCAAAACTACAAAACACTTGCCACACAAATTAAGTCTGATCTAACTAACTGGAAAAATATTAAATGCTCTTGGATTGGGCGAGCAAATATAATAAAGATGACAATACTCCCTAAACTAATCTATTTATTTAGCACTATACCAATCAGACTTCCCAAAACTATTTTAATGACCTAGAAAAAATAACAACAAAGTTCATATGGAAAAACAAAAGGTCAAGAATTTCAAGGGAATTAATGAAAAAAAAATCAAATGATGGTGGCTTAGCTGTACCAGATCTAAAATTATATTATAGAGCAGCAGTTACCAAAACTATTTGGTATTGGCTAAGGAATAGATTAGTTGATCAGTGGAATAGATTAGGTTCAAGGGATAAAACAGTCAACAAATATAGCAACCTAGTCTTTGACAAACCCAAAGATCCCAGCTTTTGGGATAAGAACTTACTGTTTGATAAAAATTGCTGGGAAAATTGGAAACTAATATGGCAGAAACTAGGCATTGATCCATACTTAACGCCGTACACCAAGATAAGGTCAAAATGGGTTCATGACCTAGGCATAAAGAATGAAATTATTAATAAATTAGAGGAACATAGGATAGTTTACCTCTCAGACCTGTGGAAGGGGAAGGTCTTTATGACCAAAGCAGAACTAGAGATCATTACTGATCACAAAATAGAAAATTTCGATTATACCAAACTGAAAAGTTTTTGTACAAACAAAACTAATGCAGACAAGATTAGAAGGGAAGCAATAAACTGGGAAAATATTTTTACAGTCAAAGGTTCTGATAAAGGCCTCATTTCCAAAATATATAGAGAATTAACTCTAATTTATAAAAAATCAAGCCATTCTCCAATTGAAAAATGGTCAAAGGATATGAACAGACAATTCTCAGATGAAGAAATTGAAACTATTTCTAGTCATATGAAAAGATGCTCCAAGTCATTATTAATCAGAGAAATGCAAATTAAGACAACTCTAAGATACCACTACACACCTGTCAGATTGGCTAAGATGACAGGAAAAAATAATGATGATTGTTGGAGGGGATGCGGGAAAACTGGGACATTGATGCATTGTTGGTGGAGTTGTGAACGAATCCAACCATTTTGGAGAGTAGTTTGGAACTATGCTCAAAAAGTTATCAAACTGTGCATACCCTTTGATCCAGCAGTGCTACTACTGGGCTTATACCCCAAAGAGATACTAAAGAAGGGAAAGGGACCTGTATGTGCCAAAATGTTTGTGGCAGCCCTGTTTGTAGTGGCTAGAAACTGGAAAATGAATGGATGCCCATCAATTGGAGAATGGTTGAGTAAATTGTGGTATATGAATGTTATGGAATATTATTGTTCTGTAAGAAATGACCAGCAGGACGAATACAGAGAGGATTGGTGAGACCTACATGAACTGATGCTGAGCGAAATGAGCAGAACCAGGAAATCATTATATACCTCAACAACAATACTGTATGAGGATGTATTCTGATGGAAGTGGATTTCTTCAACAAAGACAAGATCTAACTTAGTTTCAATTGATCAAGGATGGACAGAAGCAGCTATACCCAAAGAAAGAACACTAGGAAATGAATGTAAACTGCTTGCATTTTTGTTCTTCTTCCCAGGTTATTTATACCTTCTAAATCCAATTCTCCCTGAGCAACAAGAAAACTGTTTGGATCTGCACACATATATTGTATCTAAGATCTACTGTAATCTATTTAACATGTATAGGACTGCTTGCCATCTTGGGGAGAGGGTGGAGGGAGGGAGGGGAAAAAATCTGAATAGAAGTGAGTGCAAGGGATAATGTTGTAAAAAAAATTACCCTGGCATGGGTTCTGTCAATAAAAAGTTATTTAATTGAAAAAAAAAAAAAAGAAAGAAAAGAAAACAGATTGTAAAGGGGAGAAATTGAGGAGAGAGAAAGTAGAGGCCTCTATTGTAGATGGTTTTTTGAAAGAATTTAACCACAAAAGACAGAAGGTTTATAAAAGGAATGGAAGGATCAAGCAAGAACTTTTTTGAGGATGATGGAGACATGGACATGTTTATAGGAGGCAGGGGAAAACTCACTAGACAGATAGAGTTTGAAGATAAATAAAAGAGTAAGAATAAGAGAGGGACAGTCTTCTGGAGGAGATGGCATGGAATGGGGTAAAGAAATTAACCTTAGTCAGGTCACTACATTATATGAGAAAAGGAGAAGGAGGAGACAGAATGGCAGAAGACACCTGAGGAATATGAAATGAGAAACAAGGAAGAAGAGGGACTTCATAGCTAATGGCTTTGTTTTTCTATATAATATGAAACAAGCTTCTCATTTGTAAGGTCATAGAGGATGAACTGCTATGGAAAGTGAGATTATGAGTTGATAAGGAAGGTGTAGAAGTATTTAGCCCAATAGTATTGACAGTCCAGTTGAAAATGTATACATAAATTTGTAGTGGACCCATTGAGAGTGGTTGCATGATTTTCTCCACCCTCATTCAGCAGCATGTGTGTGGGAGTAAAGGCAGAGAATAGGGGAGTCATTCAGGGCTGGAGCTTGGCAGAGCACAATCATCAATATGATAAGGAATCAAGGAATTCAAGAGAAACAGGCCATGTAGAATTAAATTGGTTCACTAAGGAGTCAAGATAGCCAGCAGAAAAGAAATAGCCCAGGAAAACAATAAGGAATCAAGGTTTTGGAAGGCATGGTGTGCAATAAAAGCAGAGTTTGGTAAGGGAAGACAGAAGGAGATTAGAAAGCCAATAGATTATGGTCAGATAAAACCATTTCAGAATTCTTGGACACGAAGGTGGTACACTTAACATTATAGCCATCATTGTATGTGACTAAGGTGGATGGAGGAGTACTTCATAGGAAATTAGTAAGTTGAAGAACTGGAAAGTTGAGATGTTTGAGGAAGTATAAGTATATTTGAAGAGGAGTAGATCATGAGAAGTGAGTAGGGTGAGGAACTGTTTAAAGTGTTTGAGGGAGAGTAAATATGTATGTTGAAGCCCCTTAGTATGAGGACAGGAGTTGGGAAGGAAAGTAAAATTGTGAGCCATACACTGAATTCATTAAGGAAAGAAAAGAATTAACCTGAAGACAATAGCTGTTAGGTTTTTGATGAGTTGGTAGATATGAACTGCATGAACCTCAAAGGAGGAGAAATTATAAAGTACTGGGGTAGAGGGAGAATCTAGAAAATTATAAATAATATTCTAATTCTACTACTTCAACAGTGAACAAAGGGAAATGAATGAGGGCACAGTCAATACTGGAAAGGGTAACCAGGAAGGTTATATCATCAGAGAAGAGGCAAGTTGTAATGATTACTAGAAGGTGAAAATGCTGGGAGAATAAAATATTTTGGATGAAAGGAAATGTGTTACCAATGGGACAGGCATTCCAGAGGGCACAGTGAAAGAAGTCAATAGTTTTTGATTGGGACTTTGGGGTGGGATAACTGAGGGAGATGAAAATGTATGTGTTGGGGAATGGGAAATGGGAAAATAGGTTCAGAATCATTGGGATGGTTAGGGTATATGAGAATATTTATCATTGAGTGAAAGGTGTCACTGCTCTTTCCAGGACTGGAAATCAGGAAGAGACAAGTGAAGCAAAAGACAAAAGGCACATAGAGCCTGTGAAGCTGCACAGTAGGAAATGGAAGTTCTGAGGTCAAAGGGAAGGATGCTCTTTGCACCAGAGGTTTCCAGATCAGTCTGGCAGCAGAAAATAGAAGCTGCTTTGTGCTGGCACACATAGACTGTTGATCCCTAGCAGCCTTTCCTTGGGTGATACATGTGGCAGGAGATGTAAGGCATTGACTCAGAGAACAGTCTCACTCCTCTTCTTACCTAAGATCAAGCTAGGTGCTAGAAATGCAGCAACAACAGGAAAAAAAAAGTGGCTGCCTTCAAAGAGCTTACATTCTAATACTATGAGTGAAGTGCTATCCTTTAAGACTCATGGTGAATTGAATAAGTTTGACATTTGAGGATCTAGTCTCCTTTTATATTGTTTCAGTGGAAAATGCTTTCCTAATACAGGCTTACAAACTTTTGGCACTCAATTAATTTTTTAAGTTGGACACAATCTGTACATGTTTTCTATTTGTAGAGATGGGCTGTAATAATACTGTAGCAAATAATATTAAAGAAATATCACAAGCATACTTAAACTGATTTCACTTTAAGTATGCTTGTGATATTTCTTTAATTTCAGAGACACATAATTGCATAGTTTTATGTATCCCATATTCAAACGTTGCCATGTCTAAAAACATTAAGTAACTGATAGACACCATCCCAGTGGTGACCTTCTCCCAAGTTAGCTGGGCCAGTTCTTAGATAGCAGAACAATCTACCACAAGGTAGACTGACAAGGCCATCTAAGATCAAGAGTCACAGTCATACCACTAGAAGGGAACTAGCTAATTAAAAGATTGTACTATGACAAGAATTTGAGAATATATTAATTGGGGAAATTAAATTCATTATACAAACTAAGTTTTAGACTTAACTAAATGTTCCTGCTAACAAACAAAACTGGGATATATTACAAATTATTTTCTCCTGCAAGTAATTGCTTTGCTTAAAACAAAATATTCCCCCATGCTTTTGTTGTTGTTGTTGTCCTCAATATGGTTTTTTCGATTCATGTGGAAGAAGGACTTAAATGATCAGTTGCCTCTGCCAGAGTGACTGCATATGTTCAATAATATATCAGTAACAACAACTGACACCGAATAGGCACACATGACAATAAATCATTTTGGGAACTTCCTGAACCTCAGCCAAGTTGTAGACAATAAAAGATCCTGCTTGTAAAGGCAGCTATAAAAGTTAATTTCATACAGGTTCCCCAGCTCACATGCTACGGTTCAGTTCCAAACAGATGTGATCCTGGAACTGCAATGGAAAATGGCATGAAGTATTTTCTTTAACTTTCTGTATCTGGGGATCCCAAGGCTTTGGTTTTGTGTAACCTTTTGTCATTAACACATTACCGTGGGTATGAAAAATGTATTCCTCAAGCATCCCTAATGGCTATGATACTGTTTTTTCATGTCTGAAAATATTCTTCCACATTGGAAAGATTATCCATCAAGTGGGACGTGCCGAGCCATAGAGAACCCTTACAGAGCAGAAATAATGAAGAAGATGGTAGGCATTTGAAGCCGGATTTTTAAAGTTTAGCCTTCCCTTTTGCAAATGAGAATTTTTGCTAACAGATGTCCAGGCAAATAAAATGCAGCAATCACATTGTACTCTCTTTGGAGGAAAAGAGGGAGTGAGGGAACAGAATGGAAAGTGAGTATAGGAAAAAGGAAGTAGCCAGTCTTATAAAATATTAGCCCAACTATGCTGATAGATTAAAACCAAACCTTTCTGGTTCACAAATTTTCCTACTTGTTTTCCCTTGATTATTAAGATGCTCACTCATTCTCCTCTTACCCGAACTCCCATTTCTACTCAAATCCACCTTATTATGAAGCTAAAATAATATTGCTGTTCACTTTAGGAAATAGTTGTTTTCCTTCAATATTATACAGAAATCTTTTTTTTTTTTAATCGGATCTTGTTTTGGGTTCATTAGAGGAGGTCCCTAATTAAAAAAACCCTGGAAACCTTTTATAATGCAAATAATCTGTCTCTCATTTATCCTTTTTTTTTTTTTAAATTAGATTTTTATAGTGCAATGAAGAAAGCATCCTTTTCCCAAAAGCAATGAAGGATTCATGGAGATCAGCATGGCTGGAACCAGGGCAGTTGAGTTGTAATTAATGCAGATAAGTTAAATGAAGGATCTTTAACATGCTAACCATGTACCGGTAGAGCGAGCTATCAACAATCAATCAACAAGCATTTATTAAGTGACTACCATGTGCTAGCTTGGGGACTGTGGTGCTTTCTAATGGGAGGCTGGATTGTCTGGGCCTTTCTGGTGACCCCCTCTGTGATACCAAAGAATATAATCAGGAAGACACAGGGGAATGCTGAAGATAAATTATGGCTTCACAAAGGAAAGAGAACTGAGGATGAGTTGTGAGAAGTGTCCAGAGTTCTCCCCCAATCACTCTATTTCGGGAATGAGAATAAAAGGCAGGCTCAGCAGTAGCAAGGATACCAACCAGCTCAGAAGGTCACAAGCAGATTCAACAATGTGACCTGTAATTAAAGAGCATGAACCAGACAGGACCTACTTCTTCAGGGACTTGGGGAACTAAGAAAAAGAAGCTCCTGAAAGCTGAAAAAGACTGAAACTCTTAATGCCTGGAAGCCAAAATACAATTTATCTTTTATACTCTTAAAAACAAAAGGCAAAACCTATCTGGACTACCTAGCCTCCGCTTCTTCATCTATAAAAAGAAAGGATTGGACTAAGTGATCTTTGCAGTCTATGATCTTAGTATAGAATCCTAAATTTAGAGATGGAAGGTGTAATAGGGATATCTAGCCTAACCACCATATTTTGCAGATGAAGAAACTGAGACCCAGAAAAGTTAAGTGATTTTTTTTCAGTTACGCAAGATGCAATTGGCAGTGTCAGGATTTGAACCCTAAATTATAAGATGGTAATTTGAGAAGTAGAAGCTACTTCAGAGACTGTCTCACCTATATACCTCATTTTGCAAACGAGATAGGAAGACTCAAAGATGTTGAATGACTTGGTCAGCATTTCCAAATAATTAATGGCAGAGTAGGATTTGAATGCAAGAACTTTGATTCTAAATCCAGGGCTTTCCATTGCACTATCCTTCTTCTTACATAGGAGTATGTCCCAAAGACCTCTGACAGCCTTCACCCATAGGCTCAGTATAATCTCAATTCTTGTTTCTGATCCTTCAAATCTGCTACTAAAGATCTAATAAATAAGCCATACTAGAATCTGATCTTAAAGATGTCTTTTGTCATCTTGGACAACACTAGTATTTAATGTGTGAGGATTTTAGAATGATCAAATACCAATCTTACCTGAGAGGCATTTGTGAATGTTCTACTATAAATATTCAGAGTGTGAAAACTCAAAGAAACCATCCTGATACTCTTGTCATAGCCTTCTCAGCATCTCTTGCTGCCCCCCAGCATTCATTCAGTCTTCCCATGGCAAATGAAACACAGGTCACCATAGCAACTGATTCACCAAGGCTACCTCACACATCCTTCATTTTTTGACATACATCAACAATCTGCCTACTTCCTGGATCCCATAAGCACCCCTCTGGAATTTTCAATCCATCCATTCCTTCTCTGCTCAATCCAGTAGAAAAAATCTCCCTGTGTGATCAGCAGCACTTCTTGGTCATCAGTCCTACATACAGTGGCTCCCTTCATTAGAAGGTAAGGTCCTTGAAGGCAGCAGTTATGCCACATTTGTGTTTGTACTGTGAGGGCTCAGCAGAACTGGCAAATGAGAAGCCTTAATAACAGAACCAAAGCCATTCATTTCATTAATGAATGAAAAATCATTCATTCCTTCTCACCCTTTTCCCTCAAGTACCAAAGTGAGTTTTCTACCATTTATCCCTCCTCCCACCACTCATTTTGAAGGACAAGAGAAGGAGATCATCAGTTAGATAAAATACAGCAAAATGATTTTGGGAGAAAAATAGTGGTCTTCCTTACTTCTAAAACAGATCTGGACTGTTCATTTCCTGAAGTGAATAATAAGTATGACTTCCGAATACTACATGGCCACAATTTATTTCTAAGTGATTAGAACATTAAATCAACAGGAATCAAGGACTTGGTCAGTCAATCTGGACATTTCTTCTATCTCCACAGATTGTGACTTGGTAGAGCCCTCTGCAACTTGGTAGAAACTCATTGTAGTGTTACCAAGGCCTAAAATATCGTAACTAACCTCACAATGAACCTCATTAATTTAGCAAACCTAACCCTCCAATGACAAACATATAATCCATCAATGGTCTCAAACTCAAAGTTTTTCTAGCTTGATATGAACCATCTCCTCTTTACATGGCTTTTGAAAACAAGGATCACCTCTGTAAAATGATCCAAAAGCATCAAAAAAGAATTAACATTATTATATAGATTTTTAAAAAATCTCTACAAGCCTATTATTCGAAATATAAGCTAAATATTAGGGAAGATGCTACATGGTACAAAAGTAAGCAGATTTCTAAAGGCCCCACAGCATACCTAGGGATTAGATTTCTCACCTGGCAGGATATAGCTTATTAGTTGATAGCATCATGTGACTTCCTAGAAGGTACAAGCTGCAAGATGGTATTCTTTGTATAATCCAGTAGTAGAAATAAATATCCTTTGGCCCAGGGAGGAATTTATTCAGCTGGCAGGATCTGAACCAACACTCTATTTATAAAGTGCCTGAATATGAGAAGTTTGAAATGATTTTGCAGCCTCTCCCACAATGACCCGTTGAGACTGGGAAAGATCCAGTCTTCTGCTTCTTATTTTACAGGAAAACTCTGGCCTTGAGAAAAGGTAGGCAGTTTGCTCAAGGTCACCCAACAGAATCAGTGGCTGAGCCAGAACCAAAGCCAAAGCTTTCACCTCACTGGGACTAAAACACTTTGCCAGGCACCAAGTAATGGCTCTGTAAGCCAGCCCAAAGAAAGGACCTTTTGTACTGGATGTGAATTTTCTCTGGTGTTAGAATTATTATAGGCTTTCAGTGTGCAGCATTAAAATACCCCAGCTAGCTATTCCAAGGGAGGTTTAATAGAGCCTAAATCCATTTAAAAGCTTTGCCATCCAAATATGGGAATTTTGACTGTGGCCTCTCATCTGTGGGGAGGGAGGGAGAAGAGAGAGTAAACCATTAGATACAGGTGCTGCTATCTCACCATCATAATGATCCCTGGACAGAAAGAGTTCTATGGCCTAAATCCAACCATCACCAACAACTAGCTATGGAATGTGATTTGACTTTTGAAAGCCCAATTCAGAAGCAGACGATTCAGCATAATTAAAAGAGGAAATGTTTTAAGTGATAATATATTTCATGTTGTAATATCAAAATAGCAGTTTCTTAGCATAGTCCACATCAATTTGAAATTCTGATTATTTGTCTAATTGATATTCTATCAATAACAGTATATTTCTAAAATTGGAAAATTGTATCATAAAAATTATTAAATGAGAAACAAGAATTTGAGGAAACATATAATATACCTTTGATCTTTCAGTTCTTTGCAATCTAACCGTTAGGATCTACACCAAAAAAAAAAAAAAGGAGGCAATTTGATGTGCCAAAAGAGCATTGAATTTAGAATCAGAAGTACCCTAGTTCAAATTCAGACTAGTTATAAGATCCCGGGCAAGTTGTTTCCTATCTCTAGGCTAATGTTTTCCAGTGTATAGGAGAGACTTTTGACAAGTCTCTCAGTCTGGGAAATCCAGTATATAATCATAGAAAGTATAAGACAGATAATGAAGTGTTTAAGTACAGGAATGGATCCGTGCCCAGTCTTTCTTTACAAAGTGTGAAAAAAATGCTGGGTTTTTATTATTGAATTAGAAAGAAAAATTGTCTAAGGCAAAGACTGACCATGCATTTATGGTCCTGAAAAGAAGCTAACAGTAAGGTTAAGAGAGTTTGAGGCACAACTGAGACACTTTCAACAGGGAACAAAGATGTAAACTCTATAGTCAAACATGAACAGAGAGAAAGTTTCTTTTTTTATTATCACCTTTTTTTTAGATATTTTAGTTTTTTTAATGAAAGTTTTTTTTATTTTCAAAACACATGCATAGATAATTTTCAACATTAACCCTTGCAAAACCTTGTGTTTCAAAATTTTTCTCTCTCCCTTCCCCCCCTACCCCTCATAGACAGCAAGTAATCCAATATATGTTAAACATGTGCAATTCTTCTATATATATGTATATATATCCACAATCATCATGCTGCTCAAGAAAAATCAGATCATAAATGGAAAAAATGAGAAAGAAAACAACAACAAAAAAGATGAAAATACTATATTGTGATTCACACTCAGTCCCCATAGTCCTCCCTCTGGGTACAGCTGGCTTTCTCCATCACAAGACCATTAGAACTATTCTGAATCATCTCACTGTTAAAAAGAGTCACATCCATCAAAATTGATCATCATATAATCTTGTTACCATATGCATCGTTCTCTTGGTTCTACTCATTTCACTCAGCATCAGTTCATGTAAGTCTCTCCAAGCCTCTCTGAAATCATCCTGCTGGTCATTCTTACAGAACAATAATATTTCATAACATTCATATACTATACCTTATTCAGCCACTCTCCAACTGATGGACATTCATCCAGTTTCCAGTTCCTTGCTCTACTACAAAAAGGGCTGCTACAAACATTTTTGCACATGTGGGTCCTTTTCCCTTTTTTATGTTTTCTTTGGGATACAAACCCAGTAGAGACACTTCTGGATCAAAAGCTATGCCAAGTTTGATAGCCCTTTGGACATAGTTCCAAATTGCTCTCCAGAATAGTTAGATTAGTTCACAACTCCACCAACAATGTATTAGTGTCCTAGTTTTCCCACATCCCTTCCAATATTCATCATTATCTTTTCCTGTTATCTTAACAGTCAGAAAGTTATATAGTGGTACCTCAGAATTATCTTAATTTGCATTTTTCTGATCAATAGTGATTTAGAGAACTTTTTTTCATATGACTAGAAATGGCTTTAATTTTTTCATCTGAAAATTGTCTATTCATATCCTCTGACAATTTATCAATTGGAGGATGATTTGTATTCTTATAAATTTGAGTCAATTCTCTATATATTTTAGATATGAAGTTTTGGGATAAACAGTTTCAAGCAAGACTCCTGGCAGCAGAGAAGAGAGCTAATTATGATTTTAAGAGGAACTCTAGCTCTGGCGATCATTACTTGAGCTTCAGAACAAAGCACAGCCTAGGACCTCACTGAATAATTCCCCCAGAAGAGACACTTCACCAAGTAGGGAGCAACATGAAGATTTCTATAAGAGAAAATAATTTTGAGGCTCTATAGTACTAAACTAGTGTGTGGCGTTGGCCATGTACATTGTCTATATTTGTGGACATTGTAATCTTAAGAGTATTCACTCTTCTCATGGATATCATGTGCACCTGTGGAAAAATGTCATGAGTTTATGGGGATGAATATTTGCTACTATTTTCACTGTGCATAATGAGCACTTTTTCTTTGACTTGATTTGCATCTACTGGTTAACTAATAAAGGGAATCTCAACAGCAAAGACTTGTCAGCTACAGTTTTAGTAGCATAGACTCAAAGGATGCCCTAGGACCTAAAAGCAAATAGCAGTTACCTATGATGACCCAACCCCAAAATGTGAATACAAAAGGAGTAGGTATCTCAGAGGGAGTATCACATTCAAATTGAGGTAAGTAAGATTAAATAGTTGACCCCCTCCAGCTATCAGTCCTATGATTCTCTATAATACATCCTATAATATGGTTTCCCCAACAATGAATCTCAAATTATTTGAATATGAACATGATAGAAATCCCACTATTCACCTAGAACATTCATGTCTAGTTGGAGAGATTTCTCTCTGCAGTTGAGATTTCATTTCAGTTTCTGATTTAGCACTTGTTCCGGAGCTTCCAGCATTAGAGTTGCATTAGACAGCGGCAGCTAGGTAGAATAGTGGACAGAGTGCCAAGCTTGGAGTCATAGGACATCTTCCTGAGTTCAAATGAGCCCTCAGACATTCGCTCTGTGACCCTGAGCAAATCACCTAATCTTGTTTGCCTCCGTTTCCTCATCTGAAAAATGAGCTAGAAAAAGAAATGACAAAACACTCCAGTATCTTTGCCAAGAAAACCCCAAATGAGGTCAGACATGACCAAAAGTTATTGAACAACAGACAAGGCAATCTCAGTCTTTAGAACTAGAACCAATCAAAGGAAGATAGAATTCATCAACTAACTGCTTCTGTCCCTGAAACCCCTACAGGTCATCGGGCAAAAACTATCTGAGGTTGCCCAATCATGGACATGACAAGAAAAGGTCAGAAAGACTGATATTGGGCAGGAACTGAGCCAGAGATATGTGGGCAGTAGGAACAATCAGATGATTGTGCTTCTAATTTCAGCACAACCGGCACGAAAACGTGATTTGGCTTGAAGGTGTCCACTTTTGAAAGTCCACTGAGTGGTATTTACTTGAGAGGTTTTTTTTCTTTCCTCTTTCTTTAAAAAAAAAAAAAACTTAAAAATTCATCTAAGCATTTCAAGGAGCCCAGTGTGTAAATAAGAACATATTCCATTGGGAAAGAATCACTTCACGATAGAAAGAAATTCTCATCCTCCAGTGTGTCTAACATCATCCAGGTTTCTTCATTTTGCCTCCCCAGCCCCAACAGAGCTTGCTTGGACTGGAGCCTCCTGGGAGCAGACAATGTCTTCCAGCTTTCCTGGGAATCAGCAGCTTTTCTTTCTCACCCTCCAGCCTGCAACAGTGGGTTCTCTTCTCTTGGCCCAGCTTTCCACCCTTGGCCTCCTCTATTGCTTCCACAAGTGAGTTTATGGGCCAATCCCAGAAAATCAATCCTGCTTTCTTTATATTCCATATGTTTTCAAGCTGATATCCTCAACATTCATCAGGAAGGCTCTGTTTCCAATTTACAACTGTCTCCTCACCAACATTAGCAGCCTCCCCATACAGCTTTATAAGAATTCCCAGGATCACTTTCTCCAACTCCCCAAACACCTGTTGCTTGCTTTGGGATTATGCTTCTCTTCTATCCATTTTTATTCTCTCTAGGGTAAGGACTGTACTAACTGACTTTTTTTCTCAGAGAAATGTAAAATATTTGTCTACTTTTGCTAACCTCATCTATTCAGAGCTTCATCAAAATTAGCTTACCCTCATTTTTATTATTTTTTTAATCATGGCTGAAGGTTTGCTTTCCATACCTTCCACATGAACACTTATGGAGAATAGCTATGTCCCCTTAATATTTCCTGTATTCATGATTAACCATAAGGTGATGCCTTTTGTGACTCATTTCACCTGCTTCCCTGGATAATGTTTTCTTTTTCTTCCTCAGAAAGTGTCTTTTTTAAAAACTTTAAATAAAGTCAAATTAAAAAAAAGAAAATGTCTTTTCTGTACTACATAATGATGATTGTGCTTTTCTAACATTTAGCTGCTTGCTAGAATTATCCCTCTCTGATATTCTTAGTTGGGAGAAATTGTCTTCTCTGAACAAACAAAATCATTTAGGTTCTTTATTTGAGAGGAAGAGGGAGGAGAATCAATCCACAAAAATTCTTATGACACATATTTAGAATTACAGAAATTTCAATGGCAACTACCTGGGCAAACTGACATAACTAAATATTTCCTATGGCAAGTACATAGGGAATTCAGACAGCAAACAATAAGTAAAATCCCTACATCTCTTACACATACGTACATATACACACACAAATTTGGGCACATGGTCTAGAAAGGTAACTTTCCAAAACTGAAATTCCAAGGTATAAAATAAGAGAGAATAATCAGCTACAGAAGGAGCCCACCCTAAGAGACTGTTTATCAGTATAAGCACTAAAGTGTCTCAACTTACATCAACCTAAAAAAACTAATATGAAATAAGCCATAATTGTAGGAATTAGTGTGTATCACTAACAATTCTGTAGTCCTCTAAGCTAATTGCAGATTTGTAGAATTTGTTGGAATTTATGATCTATTCAAAACCATATCTTATGAGTCACCATTTTCTTTTGACTCCCCCCAACCATACAGAATTCAGACTGTGAAATCCTACTATAGCAAAGGGATCTAAACTTAAGATAAAAAGCAACATTATAGAAGGGATAGGGTTAGATACAAGGAATAATATTTACATGATACTTTAAAGTTTTCAATTCATGCTACATGTTATCTTATTTGACTCAAAAAAATAGTGTGAAGAAGATGCTTTGATTTTCCTCATTTTATAGATAAGAAAATGAGTTTCCAAGAGAAACATAACTTTCCCAGTCATACATCTAGTAAATATCCGAAGTGGGATTCTAAATCCTGAACTATATTTACTACATCCTATCATCTCTCATGAATTAAATCAAGAAAGTAGAATTCCTGATCCACATTCCCTAAACTGGATTCTAACCTTCATATGTTTTCTGAGAGTATAAGTCAGCTAATTATTAAACACTGTCTCCCCAACCCAGCAAGAGGGGAACACATCAGTTTCACTCATACACTGGACTAATGAAAAGATTAACCTTTGCATGCAATTCCTTAGGATTGCTTCCCTTTTTCACTCAGTCTAGCCTACTTGAGAAAGCTATTCTGCTACTCCTGGCCACTTCTTCATCTCCCTGGCAGTTGCTTCCACAGTCTCATTTCTCTGTTATCATTTACTCATAACAAGATGTTATACTAGCATCCATAAACTGCTTCCCTTTCACTTTCCTTTCAGTCTTTCAGAATTGGAAGTGTTGAGGTTTCAGATGGCTGGAAAATACTGCTTCTTGACATTCAAGGCTCAATTTCATTGGAAGAAAAACTGCTAAAGCATTGGAGAAAATTTGTTGCTTTCTTTTGGAAGTAAGAGGAGGAAGGGATGATGACGGAAATCTTTTCTGTTCACAGGTAACTTACTCTCAGTCAACTCTGAGTCCCCAATCTACATTTTTTTTAATTAAAGCTTTTTATTTACAAACATGCATGGGTATTTTTCAACATTGACCCCTGCAATGTTCCAAATTTTCTCCTCCTTCCCCCCACTCCCTCCCCTGGACGGCAGGTAGTCCAATACATGTTAAATATGTTAAAAATATCCCAATCTACATTATTAAATTTGATTTATATACAAACCAGAAAATATCTCTTTTCCCATAAGCAGTTGCTGACCTCCAAATAGAGGTGAAAAATAGATAAACTTCCAAAACTTGGGGTTAAATAAATATTAAAGTTACTGGTTATACAAATTATTATTTAATAAATAATGACATAAACAAAAATTTACCTTTCAGCTGTAAGAAAGATCACAATCAGATCCACCTCTAATCATTATTTCCACTTTTGACTTTTCCTTGCTTCTAGAACAAAACCCCACCATTTTGTTTAATCAAAATAATCTCTAAAATCTTTCAAAAATTCTCTTTATAATGCATTAGTCCATATGCTTTCTCCCTATCTCCATAGAATAATTGCTAAAATAGTTCTCCAAGTAAAACATGATATTGTGTCCAGATATAGACACACCCCTACTTTTCATAATCTCTGCATGGCAGAGCCTATTTCCCAGTCACTCTGGAGATACTCCTTATGTCTGCAAATATAAATTGGTGCATTTTACCAAGCTTCTATACTGAATTCAGAAAGAAGAGAGCCAAATCATAATATTGTTTTGCTATATCTCAATACTTTCTGAAGAAATGGATGCTCTAGTTCAAATAATTAATATTAGTTATCTTATGTCAAAACCCAAGCATAACATAAGCTTAGGGATTGATTTCACTGGTGTGAGAAACTTCTGAATGAACAAATTTCCTCTATGAATGCAAGTTGACATCTTTCCTACAACTTATAGTGGGATATACGGGATGTTTAAGGAGTATTAGCACTTACAGTGTAAGAGTTTGCTGTGCCCTTTTTCAGGGTTGCTTACTCACTTTTGGTGTTCGCTCACTACCCAACTCTTACCTGTGGCTTCAAGAAGTTGTAGCATGCAGAGCATTCATATCCCAGTAGACCATTCAGCAGATGGCATAAACCAGGTTGAGGGTAACTGTCAAGCCTCAAACCCTTCAATGAGTTAGGAGAATGTGCATTCCAAGGATATGAAAACTTGCCCCAGTGGAGTGGGCAAATAAGAAGGATTTGTTCCAGTGGCCATGAGATGACTGAAACAGGCTCTGTGTAGAGCTTAATGCTTGATCAGACATCAAATATGCCATCCACTGCATCCTGGGCCATCTGGACTTTTGTTTTGCCACTGTATTTCCATGACTCTGTAAGAGAATGAGACTGATGGTTTTGTGCAACTCTGCTTTATTTAAATCTGATTCACTTGGACAAATCAAGACATCATGATCCTCTTCTAAAACAAAGGATGAACAATAACTTGTGGTTCTAGAGATGATTATTATCTCAAAGATAACAGCCTATGGAGGCTCTCCAAAGTACTGGCAATCTCTTAATTGCCAACTGTTATGACCTGTTCTCAGTTCTCATCTTTTTTGATCTCTCTATGACATAGGTCACTTTCTCCTGTGTATATTTTCTTCTCTAAGTTTTTATGACACTGCTTTTCTGATTATCCTTCTATCTGTCTGTTCTTTGTTGGTCTCCTTTGTTGGATCTTCATCCATGTCATTGTTGCTATACATCGTTATCCCCTAAAACCTTTTCTTGGGTCTCCTTCTCTTCACCCTCTCTATTGTCTTACTTGGTGATTTTATTAATTCCCATAAGTTCAATTATCATAAAAAAGTCACATATATGACAGCCCCAACTTCTCTGCTGAGCTCCAGTCCCAAATCACCATCACACATTTCAAACTAGATATTTCTTAGGTGTTTCAAACTCAACATATCCAAAACAGACTTCATCCTTTCCCCCAAAACTTCCTCTTTTCAACTTGCCTATTAATGTAGAACTTCCCAGCTCAAAGCACTGATGTCTTCCTTTATTCCTCACTTGCCCTCCTCCTACATAACTAATCTGTTGTCAAATCTTTTCATTTCTTACCTTCATAATATCTTTTATAAGTGTTCCTTTCTATGTACTTACACAGCCTTCTCCTTACAAAAGCTCTCATCACCTCTCATCTCACAACTATTGAAAAAGCTTTCTAATTGGTCTCCCTGCTTCCTATCTCCCAATTTTGACACAGCTGTCAAAAGTGTGGACCTGACCATGTCAGCCCTCAACCTCCCCAATAAACTGGTTCAATGTCACTTCCAGCATTAATTACAGAATGCTCTATTTGGTGTTAAATGCCCTTCACAACCTGGCCTCTTTCTATCTTTCTAGTCTTTTATTATTCTACTACCAAATATACTTTAACTTAGACACTAATTCACTTCCTATTCCTCACACATTCATTTCCCATCTGCCTGAAGCGGCAAGAGCTGGCCCTCCTTCCTGGAATTTCTCCCTCCTCACCTCCAACTTCTAAATTCCCTTGTTTCCTTCAAAACTAATCTCACATCCCATCTTCTACAAAATGACTTCCCTAGCAATGCTCTCTCCTATCCCCTCTTACCCCGGTCCTTTTCTTCTAAAATGATCTTCTCCTTAAAGTGTATGCATTTTGTTTATACAAATTCTTAGCAATTGAATGCCATTTCCCTCTTTAGAATGGGAGCTCCTTAAAAGCAGGGACAATATTTTTGTGGAAAACATGTTTGAACTGGGAAGTCTTAAGAGATAGATTCTCTCCACTAGAAACATGTTTTTTTTTTTTAATTTGTATTTGTTTTATTTTTAACTTATTAAAAAAAAAGCTTTTCCATAATATAGTAGAATAAAAAGATGATATCACATGAAACTGCAAATCTATTATGTACAACTTGCTATTCTTTTAGAATATATAATAAAGTTCATTTAACTTTCTTTTTTTTCTTCCCTCCCTTATCCTAGAGATTGCTTCCTTCACACACACACACACACACACACACACACACACACACACACCTATACACACATATGTAAAATTATTCAACACATACTTCTATTTATCAGTTCCTTCTTTGGTTGAAGATACTATCTTCTTCAGTATTTACAATAATCAAAATAATAGTCATTCAAAGTTGTTCTTAAAACAATGTTGCTATAAATGTATAGAACATTTCTACTCATTTTGCTCTTCATTATTTCATGCAAGTTTACTCATGTTTTTCTAAACTCAATGAATTCATTATTTGTTACAATATAATAGTATTCCATCCTGATCATATACCACAACTTGTTCATTTCATTTTATAATTTTTAACAAGTGTAGGTGACTTATGGGAATTCTTAACTAACTAGAGGTCCAGAATATTGTACAGATTTTGGTGCTAGATCTTCCATTCAACTAATCTCAGAATCTTCACATTTTGATTCATAATTACTATGTGAGAAGCACTTATGGCATAATGGACAGAGGGCTGGATATGGATTCAGGAAGAGCTGAATTGAAATCCTACCTCTGACATTTCCTAGCTGTGCAATGATAACCTATCTCAGCCTTGGGCAGCTCTCTAAAATTAAATTACAGGGAGATTGGTGATTGGTGTCAGTGTGGGAAATTCCAGTAGTACCTGCACTTCTTCCCCTGATGAAATCTCATGTCAAGGCACATGGGAAATATGAAATATAAAATGTGAGTCCTTTTGTCAAGAAGTTTGCAATTTGGCTATAGACATAAGACTTCGATGTATAAAATGTCAGATAACTAAAGGGCAATAGCACATGATAGGACATGATTAATTGCTAAATGAGTTGGCATTGACAACTTTTGTGAGAACGTTTCTAGTCTTTTAGCCACGGCCCAGTAAGGTTCACAATGAGTTGTTTTCTCTCATGTTGTTTATGTTACATTTTCCCTTTCTCTAGTTATTTATTTGAATCTTAGCTCACTTTGCTTTGTTGGTAAAAATGGCCCTAGCAGTATTATCTGTGCTCTGATCATTTGTGTTGTGTAACTGACCACCATTCCACAGTGTGATTATATCATTATAACACCATTGCATCTAAAAATGGGGATACACTATTTTAGATTCAGTTTCTGAGTCATATGCTGGTAATGCTTAGAAATCTCTCAATATCTGCCGGTCCAAACAGCTTAGGGCTTCTTAGATTCCACATCCAACTACAAACTTAGATGTTTATTTGACCATTGTCTTATATCTTAGTAACTACTTTCCAGGAATCAAAAGAAACTAACATAGATCCATGGGGTTTTCCCAAAATTCAGGATCTAAAATGAATTAGGATAAACAACCTATGAGAAATCAGGCTGCAGATTGATTTGTTGTTGTTTTTGTTGTTGTTGAAGTAATAAAAAGACTGAGCTTGATGATGGTGTTGGCAAGTGTTGCAACAGCTGATGAAAAAATTCATGTTCAGGTTTTTTTTTTTTAACTTTCTATAAAGCTGAGAATAAATATTTGTCTAAAATGCCTATCAAGATTAACCTGCAAAGACTTACCTGTGGAAAAGATTTTTCATCTGTCACTTTGGATTAGCTACATAAAACGTTAGTTCTAGAAAGGACCTTAGGAATCATCTAAACCAGGAGTTCTTAGCCTGTAGTTCATGAAATTTTTTAACTGAATTTCAACATGATTGATTGCTTTTGTAATCTTATGTATTTTATTTTATGTATTTATATCACTACACATACACACGAACATGTACTTGTGTGTGTATGCACACACACACACACACACTCACAGAGTTGTTTTATCCTCGGTTGCAAAATAAGATCCTTTTGAAATGGAATTCTTTCTTTTGTACAATTTATATGTCCTACCCCTTTCACGGTGCCTGAACAGTTGACACTGATTAAAAACTTCATTGATTGAAGGAAATTTCAAATTCAATAAAATTCAACAAAGATCTATTAAATTTCTACTGTTTGCAATACACTAGGCTAAAGACTAAAGGAGTTATAAAGATTAGAGATTAGGTAAATTCTTACAAGAGCTCTTTTTGCATTGTGACCATTTGATGTTACTCTTTGAGGTAGGAGTAGCTTTTTTGTTAGCTCATTATCTTCCTCTAAAAATGACCCCAGATCTCCAAAAGTGCTACTTACTCCTTTTTTTCTTTTTTTTCTTTTTTTTTTTTTTAGCAGTTTTGTTATTATAATCAAGTTTTAAATCCAAATTGTGGATAGTATTGTCCTAGGCTTTCAGTGTTCCTTACTGTTACTTTCTAAATTCTATCCAGGAGCTCAACCTCAGAGACTCCTTTTCTTTCCTAAGCCACATTTAGGGACCCTAGCCATACTAACCTGCAAGGGAATGGAGAAAGGAAGAAAAAAAAGGGGAGAGGGGAATTTACATGGTAGCTTTATTATATGTTTAAAAGAAATAGCAAGTTGTACATAGTAAATTTGGAATTTCATTGTAATCATATTTTTTATTATATTGTGTTATAGAAATGCTTGTTTTATCTATAAAGTTAAATTTAAAAAAAAAAAGATTAAATAAGATACAGTCTCAGGACTCATGGAACTTACTCTGTAGTGAGGAACATTGCATATTCACAACCTTAATATTGTTTTGTTTTGTTTTTTTAAGCCATAAGAGGCTGCCAGTATTAGAGAGAGTCCTAACATTGCTGAGAGGGCTGAGCAAGCTCCAAAGGAGTTTTCTGAAGTCTTTTTTGTCCTCAGCTTCCCTTCAACTTTGGGTACTATTTGATATCTTTCTGGCTGAATATACTTTATTTCCTTGACTTCCAAAAGTACTGTTCTTCCTGGATCTCTAACATTTCTTTCTAGTCTTTTGCTTCTTGATCCTTTTATGTAAGTGTTCATGCAATGTCTTCTTGTTTCCGTTCTTTCTTGATCTTTTTCTTGGCACTCATTAACTATCACAGCTTCAGCTCTAGTCTCAATACAACTCAACTCTCAAACCTCCATCTCCAGTCCTAACCTTTCTTCCAAGTAGAATAGAATCTCAAACTGCCTCTGCTTAACCTTTCCACTCTTGAATGTGGTGATTCACCACAATCAATAACCATTCATGAATTTTAAGTAAATTATTATGTGTGGATGGAAGACAGATTGTAAGAGGGGGAGTTTGGGGGGAAATTTTGGAAATAGTAAGTATAGGCAATAATTTCAAAAAGTTTGGCCATGAAAGGGAAAAGACATAGAATTGTAGCTGTGTTGAGACTGAGAAGGGGGACCCCAAAATTCCCAGATTGGTGCAGTGAGGTGCTTGAACCTATCTCCTAATTAAAGGGCAAAGATTTTATTGAAAGAAATATACTATTACTATTCCAAAGCAAACTGAATTCTAAGGAAATCCAGTAAAGAAACTGAAGCAAGGAGATATACAGCTTTCAGTCATAGATGTTAATTCTTAGCCAAGGGTAAGGCTAGGAAATAATCTCCAGATGAATTAAGGGTGGTCTCTGAAATTTTATTATCACTGACCAGATCATCAGTCAGCAATGAATTGAGAAATAGTCTGTTCAGAATCAGACAGATTGGGCCTATGAATTTCCTGAAGCTAGAAGCTATCTGGCTAAGCTATTAGCACTTTGGAGCAGATTCCAAAACCAAAAGTTTTAGGGTTTCATATTACATCAGCTGGATAGGGAAGAATTTAGGGAAGGATTTAAAAAAAAAAAAAAGAGTTCAGAAGACCTGAGTATCTTCATAGAGGAAAAGAAGTCATGATAAAAGAGAGGTTCACTGTGAGTGAAAATAAAGGTTGAAGATGAAAGAAGGAAGAATGAAGAGAACAATAGAAAGATAAGAAATTGTGCATGTGATGGTAGCCTCTGATGGTATAATCAAACTAGTATGTGATTAAATGGAATACAGAGAGAAATGAGCTAGAATCAAGGAGGTGGGAAAATTCTCACTACAATCATCAATATTAATGATGATATTGTGTGGGAAGAGTGCAAGACCCCTTTTCCCAAATTAACTAATCAGAGATATCATCAGGTATAAAGAGAAAGCATTTATTTAATCCCTGCAGGGTAAGGCCAAGACACAAGTGGGAACCATCCCAACTCTTCCATGTGCTCCTAAAACCTGGCCAGCTTCTGCCTTGTCTAGGACTTCAAAGCAAAAGACCCAAGCTTGTAATCATCCTTGTAATCATCCTTGACCAATGGTCACCAGTGTGTGCTGCCTTCCACAGGCCACATCACTTCCTGCAAGTTCACTAACTTACTAAATCCCAGGGTTCAAAATTTATCCCTCCAAAGATCATATGACGCCCCCCCCCCCACTCCCCAGGGTCCCAGCTCAGAACAGGGATCATGTGACAATACTGAGAAATACTTCAACCAATCAGTCCCATTCAATGTTAATAAACAAATGATGATGGCAAAATATTGGATGGAGAGAAAGACATAACAGATACTTGAGTGTGACTAAGGTCCAAGAAGGACAATTTTCTTCTGTCCCCTCTTATTCCCCGGCCAGACAGTGACACTCACTCTCCAGCTTTCTGTTGTTGAGCTTCAGCAAGTTCCTCAGAAAAGCCAGGTAGAAATAATTTACTACTACACCTATAAACTCACCTAGCTTGTAAACAGATTTGGGGGGGGGGGGTTCTCTATGCATTCATCTGGGAGGATAGGGGATAGAAAAAGAAGAGCTTAGGGCAATGAAACATAATCAATTATTTGATTTGTCTCTAGTTCTAAATACCATACTTCTTTTTTTATATGTTTCCTCATTCTCCATGCCATCCCTAATTCCAAGAATATACCTCTAACTATGATCATATATAGACAAAGGGAAAAAAAATTAAAGAACCTTATCCCTGCTATTCACATCCATAAAACAAACCAGGAATACTATTACTAACTAATAGTTACTTAAGGTTTGTAAAATATACTCTTTTGATAAACTTAAAATTGTCCTGAGACTTTTGGAACACCCTGTATTATTTTATTTGAAATAACAACCCTATAATGTAGGTGTTATTATTATCATCATTTTATAAATGAAGAAACTAAGATTCAAATAAAATTCAGAACTGGAAGGAAATCTTAGAGGTCATTGAGTTCAATGCCCAAATTTTACAGATGAGAAAACTGAGGCAAATAGAAATCAAGTGACTTACCCATGGGGTAATAAGTATCTGAAGCAGTATTAGGTCTGACTCCACTTTGATACCTCTAGTTAACTGCAAGTGTACTACTGGGAGCAGCTAGATAGTCCTTCTCCTGACAACCCATTATTTCCCTTTGGGTATAAAGGAAATAGAGAGAAAACAGTCTTGCCACATCACTCTAACCAACCTAGCCTTCTTCTCTGCCATCCAACATGAGTAGCACTTTAGGATCAGTATCCCCTTTTTTCCTACAAATCCAAAAACTAATTACCAATCATCTCCCCTTGTTCTATCTATTCCTTCTCTTAGTCAAATTGGCCAGAACTTGGGAGGATATAAAATTGAGCTAAAGACCAAATCAGAAAGAGAAAGACTCTAAAGAGCATGTTTTCTCCATCATGGGGCTGGAGAGCCAGGCCTGTGCTTTTGCATGTGCTTGAGGTGTGATGTATAAAAATAAAACAAAATTTATCTTTGAACTGCTTTTTGGAACCTCCAAAAAGACCCTGAACATCAAAGGGACTTCTGAATATAGATGATTTTATCATTGCCTCGTTGGTTCCAGCCATTATTAAGCATTTTGCTTGAATCAGCCACCTTCTGATAAAGAAAGGAAACCCCAAACCCAAAGCACATTGTCAGCAAATGAACCCAAACACTCCAGCACACACACACATGCCCAGCATATGGCCTCCATATATCCTATGGTTCAATGAAATAAAACATTACAAACTTAGATTGGAGTTTGTGGTGCTGGGCACACTTGGTGTCCAGAATACAGTGAGGTTACTTGTTTGATGTTCATGTATGTTCTCCCAGGCTGCCCCCCACCTCAAGGGAAAGATACAGAAACCTTGACTTTCAGACCTAGGGAAATATAGATGTGGCTTCAGCCTGGCCTCCTGCTGAGCAGGCAGCTCAATTCCTCAAGTGCTCTGGTTACTGAATGGGGCACAGTGTATGGACTCCCTGGCTGCACCCCCAATTAAACTATGCCCTTTTTTACAACCACCAGGATCATTTCACCTAGTGAAGATTTCCATTTCTCTTTCTCTGATAGAATTTGGTGCATTGGACTTGGACCCTGAATAGTTCAACAGGTGAGAAACTGCCTCAAAATTCACATGAGAAAGAGCTACAGTCCCTGATATTGGATAGATTTTCATCTCCTGATCTACATTCAAAAGGGAAAGAATTTGAAGACACAGAGCAAGTCTTTATTCAAGTGCCGTCTATAGATTAACAGCTGTCTTAGATCACTTGACTGTACAGAGGGAAAGAAACAGGGAAATGGGTTTGTGTTCAGTCCAGAGCGAGCTGACTTTCAAAGGTCAGAGGGACACCTGACCTTAAGACTTCACTAGAGGTATATGAAGCACACTTTTAGCCAGATACTATCAATCATGTAGCTTCTTGTTTTTGTTAATAAGTCTAGTCTTGGGATCAGGATGGGGGGAAAGCAAAAATATTTAAAGTTCAGAATGCAATTAGTTTAACAAGATTGACATAAATTTCTTTAAAAAAAAAAAAACATACATCCTGAGTTTTAATCAATAATTTTGTTAAGTATATTTTATTTGGAAGCTAAATAAAACTATTGAGGGGTGTGTGATTTTTTTTTCCTTTCAAAAAGACCTAGAAAGAGGTTGGATTGAAGAGGAACTGAAAGAGAATGAATTGTTTCTCTGAACTGAATCTCTATAAATTATATTGTTACCTAATACCTTTGCACTGGGAGCATTCATGTCCCATATTGTTGCTCCAAATACCTTTACAATCATTCTAATTCCTTGCTCTTAATGCAGGGAGTCCCAATCAAATCACATATTACTGAAATATATTCCTGAAAGCAGATGCAGTATCTTCCAGAAATAAATGCTCTCCTTACTTATCCCCTATGCCAGAAAAAAATAATGATAATTTTAATGCAGAAATTAAAATCTCTTCTCTCCCTTCCCTTGCTCCCAGTAGAACTGAAGCTTCTTCAGGAGAGACAGTATTTGGATTTTTTGTTTTGTATCTCACATGCCTATCATACAAGAGAAAATTGTTATTTGTTGAACTCAATTAATTCTCTTCCTACAAAATATTCCTTATCTTTTTCACAGAACAAAAGATCTTACAACTAGAAGACATTGTAGAGGTTAATAGGTCCAACAATCTGATTTCACAGGTGTGGAAATGGGGGCTCATTGACTTGATTGAGTTGAATTGACTTGATTAAGAACATCCCAGTGAGATGATGGCAAAATTTGTATCACATCTCA
Source organism: Sarcophilus harrisii (assembly GCF_902635505.1). Classification (NCBI taxonomy): domain Eukaryota; kingdom Metazoa; phylum Chordata; class Mammalia; order Dasyuromorphia; family Dasyuridae; genus Sarcophilus; species Sarcophilus harrisii. Next base: position 547,017,784 of record NC_045426.1, on the reverse strand, counting down.
GATACTCCTGGGTCTTAATCCCATGCTCTTGTCAAGATACTACTCCAAAGTTTCAGCAGAACAGCTAGGGGAAAAATACATCATGTGCTTGATTATTTCTAGTGCGATAGTAGGCACTGCACCAAGAGTTATATGGACACTATCCTTTTCCTTAGAGAGACAAATAGCTATAAACCACGCTGGCTGCCAATATAGAAATCTGCTACATGCAGCTTACATTGACAGAAGAATACAAGGAAACCAACAAAGGCATAAAGGGTGAGGTTAATACATTCTAGTGAAGTACAACAAAGAGAGAATTTACACAAGTTACTAAGCTCATGATCTCAAAGCAATCAGGCTTAACAAGCAAGTTACTAAGTCCACCCTTCCCATAACCTGGCTATTATTCCAATTTATACAACTCAAGGATCTAGGCTTACACCCCAAAGATAGTTATCAGTCTGAAGTAAAGTGATTTAGTTATAAAATATAAGAATTTCTAAGATCATTTCACAGCACTGTTTACTGTTTCTGGTTAAGAAAACTATGCATAGGAGCATCTTTCTTGTTTTACTAACTGAATTCATTGATACAGACAGTAATAAAATATGTTCTTTGACAACAAAGACCATTTCATTTTTTTTGTTGTTTTTGTACCCCCAATACCTACCATAGTGACAATCTCACTGTAGACACTAAATAAATGTTTGTTAAATTGTAGCTAAGTGGTGCAGTGGATAGTGTTATTCTTTAAGTCAGGAAGATGAGTTCAAATTTTTAATCAGCCACTTACTAACTATATGACATAGGGCAATTCAGCTTTTCTTTGTCTCCCTTTTCTCACTTGAAAAATTAAGATACTAATGGCATCTAGCCTCACAGGATTATTGTGAGGATTACATGAGATAAAATATGTAAAGTATTTTGTAAACTGTAACAGTCTCAAAGCCCATTGTTATAAGAGTCTTGCATTAGGGCAGATATGGTTGTTGAGAAAGAAAAAGCTTCACTCTTATTAGTCTTCTTCATATTAGTTTTGGGTTGCTCCAGGCTGGATGGTCACTTTAGGTACTTTTGACTTCCATCTTTGACAGGAAAGATGAATGAGACCAACCACACTTCAAGTTGCTGAAGGAAAAGTCTTTGGGAAGATGAGAGAAGTTAGTCCCCATCATGTCCTTAGCCCCAGTTTGTTATACTAGAGACTGGGGAACTTCCTCTCAAATGACATCAATCAAATCTCACTCGAGTAGAAGATCTCACTTTTTATCTCACTTCCAGTAGAAGAGCTCTTTCACTCTGCCTTATCCAATATATATTCTCCTTTATAGATCTCTGATTTCTATTCTGCTATGATTTGGATATATGGGATATTCTCAATGTGAGATATTTGTGGAAATTTGGTGGGAAAGGGGTCAAGGCTTGAAATGGAGTTTGAGGTCCTACACCTCTCCCTATTATAAAATAGCAATCTAATTGCTTGAACCTAAAATTCCCATTCCCTAATCTATTGATATTTAAGGAAGCAGATAGAAATAATTTTAGCCTAGTAGTCCCTCTCTCTGAGGAAAATAAAGGGACATACTCTGGCCCCAACTTCCTACTTCTCATCTTGGCAGGAAATGAAGTTAGCCTTGGAGGAGGCTTTGACCCAAATGCTACCTATGAATCTAACTATACATGGAACTTTCCTATAAAATCTTAAGGCACTATGCAAATCCTGGATACCATCATCATCATCATGTAATTTTAATTATTATTAATTTGATAATCCTAAAAAAAAGAGGAAGCTATAGACAAGGTTAAAAATTGATTTAAAAATTTAATGTAAGTTATTTCTGCCCTTCTTCTGACTGATACTCACTGTCTCCAAATGTTTTCCTTGATGACACTGAGAAATATTGAAGATACAGATGAAAAGTTCACCATCCTTCAATATTCCTTGTCTTTATGTAATTGGCTAAACATTTAGCATCTTAACTCTTGTAGAGTGTTTTGCTATTTGAAAAGTAATTTCTTTAAAATAATCTCATGAGGTAGAAGCCACAAATAGAATTATTTCCATTTTGCACACAAGGAAACAGAGGCTCGGAGAGGGAACAACATGACCTTAGTCACATATCTAGTATCAGACTCAGGGCTGGAACTGAATTCTTCAAATGACTAGCTTCTGTAGACTCAGTTTCCTCTTCTGTAAAAACACAGGGGTGGAATAAGGTCCTCAATATACCTTTCAGCTCTAAATGTATGAAGGAATTATCTTATTAATGGTATTATTGAAAAGTAACATAGGTAGTGGTGAACTGAATAGGTATATATCTATAATGGGGAGAGGGATGTGTTGGAGCCAGCTCTAACTGGATCCTGAGATCCAATTGTTAAATTTTCAATATGAGCATTTGGAAATCAGCAAACATTACAAATCAAGATTTGATTTTTTTTTAATTGCCTAGACTTTTTAAAGTGGTGAATTAAAAGGTCAATATAGCAGATTAAATTTTTAAATGTATCCTGTAAAAATTATCCTGTCCCCTAAGATCTGGTTGTTAAATATTTAATAGCACACTCCTGCCTATACATCATCTTATATCCTTCTCAAGTTGCATAATGTGAATTTTGTCTCCTCAGTTAGAGTCAGCACTCTACTTTCTATCCTTTTTGTATTCTTCATAGGATATAGAATAGTATATTTATGGTATATTTCTTGACTTTTAAAAAGAAAAGTATTTGCTAGACTAAATCACCGCCATGGATTTTATCTAGTACTTTAAGATATACAAAGATATACAAATACTTTAAAATCTTATCTTTTTTTTCTCATAAAAGCCCTGAGGAATGAATGCTATTATTGCTCCATTTTAAAGATGAGAAAACTAAGGCATACAGAAATTAACTGGCAGAGTGACATAGCTATTAAATGTCTGAAGCTGAATTTGAACTCTAGTTTTCTCAATTCTAATTCTAGTGCTCTTTCCACTGTGCCACCTAGGTGCATAGAATTACTATAGGTCCCATCACTATAGCTGATGCAAAATATGCATGTATTTCAACTTGATTACAATATCCCTTTAGCATTCTTACACTACAGTATTCATCCAACGGACAAAGCTTATCAGCTAGCTTTGTGACATGTAACAATGCCCTTCCTATCTGCCAAATACTAACGAGATCAAGAAAAATTCAACTGATGTAATGTTAGAGGTGAATCTAACTAGGTGACTTTTATAAAGTTAATGGGCTTCACTAGTGCTTGATTAGTGCATTTTTGTTTTGTTTTGGTTTGGTTTGTCTTTGAGATTAGGGTTTACAATTTTAAGGATGTAAAGCAAACAGTTAACTCAACCTGGCTCTCATTTTTTCTTTGCTTCTTTTTACATCTCTGTCTGAAGGGAATGAGAAGACTGGTTCTGATATCTGATCAACATTCTGTCCTTGCCAGGGAATAATAAGCCATTATATGACAGTCCACACAAGCCAGCTAATAGCCCTTTCTCACTTTAACTGCAGTCACAGAAAGTTTAAGGAGGATTTGGATTATTTGAAGTGGGTCAGCCTGCAACCTTTCTGATGTTCTTTTTCAACTCTCTGGGTTGTTTGGTGTTTGACTGCCCCCTACATAAAGGGCAATGAACCTGAACCATTAACATTTTTTCCATTTTGATCATGGGAAAAAGCCAGGGAGACACAACCAATACTTGCAGACAAATAGAGTTTGCTTTTCTTTCTTGTCTGTGCCATTTAGAAACTGAACTCAGTGGTGGAAGACACAGGTTGGGTCATCTTGTCCACCCCACTGCCAATTACTGCAAGTTCTAAAGAACTTTGTCTTGTTTGGCTTTTCAATAGTTTTTATGATGATGGTCCTATCTCCACCCTTTAAAGAGAGAGCTGCACACATAACTTCAATTCACCATTTGGATATATGTCTGATATTCAGACCATAATCCCAAGTCTTCCTTTGACTAATATTCATCACACTTTTCCCAGTTATTCTCTGTTTCACCATTCTACAACCAAATTCCTGGAATAATGAGGAAAAGTAGAATCTCCACCAGTAAACCAATGCAGGGTAGGTTAATGGAAAAGGCAAAAGTATGGATTCCAAAAACCTAGTTTCATTCCATATCCTACCTTAAGGTCATGGACAAGTCATTAAACTTTATGAAAGAAAGTTAAGGTAAATAGGACTTATAGGTCCCAAACCAGGCCCATTCCTATCACCTTATAGGACAAGTATATATGTTTTCAAAAGTGACTTGAATCTCTTTAAAACAGATCTCCAAATACCAGCATTCTATCAGTAACATTTTCAAAATGTGAGAAATTCAAGATTCTAAGCATAATTTGAAAGTCACAGGGATGCTGGGTTAGTAATGCATTGGCATAGTGGAAAACACCAGGTGTGGAGTCAGAATAAGGATTTGAATCCTGTCTCTGCTATTTATTCCTTATATAACTCTCATCAAATTTCAATTTCTAAGTTCTGGTTTGTTTGTTTTTTCATCTGTAAGAAAACAAGTTTGAGATAAAAAGGGAAGAAGAACACATTTGTACAAAAATATTCATAGCATTATTTTTTGTGATGACAAAGAATTGGAAACTGAGAAGATGTTCATCATTTGGGGAATTTCTAAACAAGTTGTATTACATGAATGAAATGGACCACTATTATGCAATAAGAAATGATGAGCAGGCAGGTTTCAGGAAAATCTGGAAAGACTTATATGAATTGATGCAAAGTGAAATGAACAGAACCAGAAGAACATTGTACACAGTAACAACAATATTGTAGGATGAGGAATTGTGAATGACTTACTTAGCTTTTCTTAGTGATACAATGGTCCAAAACAATACCAAAAAATTCATGATGAAAAATGCTATCTATCTCCAGAAAAAGAACTGATGGAGTCTAAATGTAGATCAAAGCATGCTATTTTTCACTTTCTGTATTTTTTCATGTTTTCTTTTTCTGTGGGATCTATGTCTTCTTTTACAACATGAATAATATAGTAATATGTTTTGCATGATGGAACATATATAACACTTATCAAATTGCTTACAGTCTCAGGAAGGGGGAGAGGTGAGGGAGGGAGAGAGAGAAAATTTGGAACTCAAAAAAAATTTAAAATGAATGGTAAAATTGACTTTACATGAAATTGGGGGGGGGGAATAAAATATTATTTTTTAAAAAGATAACAAGGTTTTACAAGATGACCTCTACAGTCTCTTCCATTTCAAAGTCTAAGTAATAGATATAGGGACATATTTGGAATCTGAAAATCTAGGTTGAAACCTAGCTCTGCAACTCACCAACTTTTTGACCATGATTAAATCACAACTTCCTTGGGACTCAATTTCCTTTTTAATATAAGTGGGGGGAGGCTTTGTTTTAGACTTTGTTTCAGACAAATAAATGGCCAACAGGGTTATCAGAGCCTATAAGGAATACTAAAAAGATAATGGTCCATTCACACAGCTTATAAAGGAAATATAAAGAAGTATTTACATTTCTTGACTTATTTAGGAAGTATAAGAAGTTCTTCAATCAGCTTTAGAGGATTATAGAGCTTTGGCCATAGAATAATATAACTAATACCACACAGGAAATAGTAATTGGCTGAGAGGATCAACTGACATCTCTCAGACAGATATGAAAAAGAAATTTAGTTTCTCCTTCAGTGGAGTCACCCCTAAGTGCTCCCTGAGGAGTGCTCAGGAGTTGAATATCAGAGAGCAGCAGGCTCAGGAAACCAAGGGAAGTGACCCGCCCAGCAAAGACATTTTGCCTAGGGAGAGTAGCATGAAGATACCACAAGAAAAGACACTGAAGCCATGAAGTACCAGAGATGAGAGTTGAATTGGCCACATGTGTTCTCTTTGTATGTACCTAATCTTCTTGCCAAGCTCTGTATATTTGTGGGAGGATATGTACCATATTTGGAGAAAAGATATTAATATTTTATTATTAACATTTATGCTATGCCATCTCAGTTAATGCCTTTGTTTTGAGCTAATTGTGCCAAACAACTTATTAGTAAAAGTGTACCAGTGGGGACTGATGAATTATAATTTTACAGGTACAACCTACAGAATAACTGAATTATGAGTAGCAGTTAGAATGGTAGTCCAAAAGAGGCACTATACTGTAAACTTTATCCAGGATATTTTTTTGATTCTCTTTGCATTTGCAGAAATCCACTGGAAAGATTCTCCATTCCAGATTTTATCAAAAATGACCTCATTTTATAAGGATTCAATGGAGAAAAAGAAGAAATTTTTCTTTTATTTTCAGGCTATAATTAGACAGCCAATTTTCCATTACTTTCTTTGCAAGTCAAACCAGTCTCTTTCAAGTAACTTTTGCATGGCTTAATGCTTACGTATGAATATTAGTTGTATTGTTGTTCCCCTTACAAGTATAATCTCAAAGAAGAGATATGAGAAGATGCTTTCATCTTACTCTTTTGTATATTACACATATTCTCAGACCTTTTTGGTCTATTAAGTTTTGCTGATTTTTTTTCTCATTGTTTTCTTTTTTGTTTCTTTAAAAATATTATTTGTTATATAGGATGGCTCTCTGGGAGGAAGAAGAAGAGTAATGCAGGGGGACTGTGAAAGGCTTTAAATACCATTCAGAGGAATTTATATTTTATTCTAGAGGTAATAAGAAGCCACTAGAATTTATTGAGAAGAGGAGTATGATCAGACCTATATCATAAAAATTATTACTATTATTACATGGAAAGTAAAAGACTGGGTTCTAGACAATAATTCAGAGTAATGTTAGATTCTCACTTTGGGAGCTGAAAAATTTGTTTCTCCTTTATGTACTTCAACTTACCTCTTCCACAATGTGGTAACAGAATCTATCCTCTACTTGGATCTCAGCAAGAACTTTATTAATTTCCTGATGAAGTAGAAAAATGCTTTAGCACTATAGATAAAAAGACAAAAAAGGAAAAAAGTGAACTAACAGCATTTTAGTCATTATGATCATCACTGTGGGTTTTGAAATATTCATCAAATACAGTGATATGGAGCAATATCCCCTGTCCCCCAAAGCAACTTAGACTCCAGTTGTCCAATCCAATCAAAGATGGGACAGTTGGGAAGACAGGGATGGCCCTTGTAGGACTGCTTCATTACATTTTCTATAACGGAACAGAATATTAAACAAAATAGTTCAGAAACATACTTTAGAAATCATCTAGTCTGCCCCCTTTCCTTAATGAATGAGGAAATTCATTTCCAAGAAAGACTTGTCCATAATTTTAGAGCAATTTAGTGAAATATTATTTAGTCATTTCAGTCATGTTTGACTTTTCATGACCCCATTTGTAGTTTTCTCAACAAAGATACTGGAACAGTTTTGCCATTTCCTTCTCCAGCTCTTTACTGATGAGGAAACTGAGTCCAAAAGTTTGCCCAGGGTCACATGGCTAGTATACCTGAGGCCTCATTTGAACTCAGAAAGATGAGTCCTTCTAACTTCAATTCTGCTACTTTCTCCACTGCACTACCCAGCTTCCCAGCATTCCATACTCATTCTATTGTGTATCATCTCTCCAATACAAAATTCAATTTTTAAAAAATGACAACTTACTATGAATCATCCTACTTATGGAGGGGGAAATGAATAAGTTATAGTCCTTTCCCTCAAGTTTGAAAAAGTCTTTATTAATCATCAAATAGAATAAGAATAAACAAGAAATATATTGACCATTAGAAGATTTCTATTCTCCATGCCATTGTTGATTATACAAAGAAAAAAGAAAATAATTTGCTTGGTCTCTAGCAAGGAGTCTGCCAACAGCCTCTTCCAAACACAGCTTTTCCTTGCATGGATGAGAGGTACTCTCTAGCCATTTAAATGAAATCCTTTTGACTCTTAACATCTGTCTGGGCCAAGATCAAGTTCTGTCCTAGCAGAGCTAGCTGAGAAGGCTACAAGAGAGACAATGATGTATAAGCACAAAGATTTAAAATCAAAGATGCCACAGGATCAGGAAAGAGAAGCTAAACAGAGAACCTAGAGATGAACAAGGACACAGAAGGTCCGAATTCCTTGAAATCTGCCTCCTTTTGGCCCAACTATGAAAAGTGGCTTTGAAAAACTACTGACCTGCTTGCTTGGATGCTGCTGAGGGTTTTAGGAGAAAGCAAACAGAAGGAAAGCTGTCTCCATATGCAAATATATTATTCAAATCCCAGCTTCATTTTCCTTGTCACTGAGAATAATTAAGTAGCTAGAGAGCTGCCTTTGAGCCACCTCTTCTCATCAGAAACAATTGGGGATTTGTTGGCCATTTGACATCATCCAGCCTAACGCACACCAAGATAAATCAAATTAAGTGTCCAAAGAAACAAAAACTCAGGGGGCTGCCTGATTCTGAGGGCACCAAATGCAGAAAACGGTGGGTGTGGGGAAGTTGGTCATATCCTACATGAGGCCCCAACCATTAGTGTTGGAATCTTTTCAGCTTTTTCTGTGTTTCAAAGAATCAATTATCCTGTGACTTCATGTTGAGGATAAAACTGTTCATATTGCTTTTTCTGTGCAAGAAGTTCAAAGCACTTCACTGGCATGACCTCAGTCATCCTCAGCACACCTCTGTGGGTGAGGCAGGTTGACAGCTAGCCTCCACACCATTAAGCACAGATAGGAAGTGAAGTGCCAATATGATAAGGCTGCTGCAAAAACAATAGTAAAATCCAGGTTTTCCCACTCTCAATTCTATGCTATCTTATTCAGACTTGGTTTTTATCTGAACTTAGGACTCTGTGAAATGAAAATGACATGAAAACAGTCCTTTCTTAAGAGATTCCCAAGACCTCTTTTTATGGAGTCAACCTGAAAATGTCACAAGATCTTGGTCATCTAAAAAAAAAAAAAAAGGCCACAGTATTCATCTGGAGCCTGAAACTCGCTGAGGGACTGCTTTCCAACTTCCCTCATGGACCATGACAGAATTCACCAGTTATATTCTAAGCAGGACTTCTTAACCTGGGTCAATTGACCTTTTTTAAAAAAATTGTGTTTCAATTGGCATCTTTTATGATCTTATTATGCATTAAAAACATTATTCTGAAAAAAGGTTCATAAACTTCACAGATCGTCAAAGGGGTCTATGATACAAAAAAGTTAAGAATTCCTATAAATCTAGGAATTCCTAGATGTTCCATCCCCAGCCTGCTCAACATTTAATTTATAATTTCTGATTAAACCTAGCATTTCCCAGATTTAAAAATACTAATGATAATCAAGCAAGGTATTCTTTCCTTCATATAGCTGTTTAGTACAGTTGTGTTTCAGCTAACTATCAAGATTAATGACAGACCTATTTAGCGTTCTCCGCTCCATTTATTAATCAGATCGCTCTGCAGAAACATAAACATGAGCTGGTTACTGTTCTCAAACAGCCGGGTGAATGACAGAGGAGACAGCATGAGGCTGTTGGCAGGTGAGAATTTCAACAGGACTTTGCTCAGGTTTGGCAGGACATTCTTGGGCACTGGGGACAGAGGGTGCTCATCATTGTGGAACAGATCAATGTCTGAGTTATCTGCCGTAGGCAATTCACAAAGAATGTGAAGTATCTCTTTAATGAAAGACCAAGGAACAAAATTACATTTGATTTTATTATCATTTTGGTGAAAATGGACCTGAAGGTGGGAAGAGAGAGTATATCTGAAAGCCTCTGCTTTGAGGAGGACAAGGAAGAGAGAGAGAGAGGTTGTTTCTGTCAATGAGTTTTGGTTCTCCATTTTAAATTAGGAAGATATGAAAATTAGCAGCAATGTATCTTGTGTTAACTGTTATTGAAATTAATATATCTGCATCTTTGACACATTGGTACTCACTTAGCCACCTGTGAAGCAGCAAATACTCCAGAGAGGTATTAAGCTCCCACTGTGTACCAAGCATTGTGCAAAGTGCTAGTGATATCAAGAAATGAAAGACAATCCCTGTTCTTTCCCATTAAGATCAATTTTAGAACTTAAAATGTGCATCTGAATTGAATTCTCAGAAAGGTAGATTCCTGAGAGTTCCTAGTGGAAAAGTAAATCTTTCTGAAACAAAATTCCCCATTGTAGAAGTATATGTATATCCTAATATTTTGATGAATCTCTGATCTCGTGCAGATTAAAATTTATCAATGCTGTCTGTCCTATACAACTTTTTTCTCTTTGAATCCTCTTCAGTGACTCTCCTATAAGGAAGTGGAAACTTTCTTCTAGATCTCTTAGCATTACATTGTAGCCACCAAAGGAAAACTTGGGTTGCCCATTGGATTTCCATCTTTCTTGTTACTGGATCAGCCCACTTCCTTATCTAGTCATAATTCCTATCATATCTTTTATGACACTTCTTCATTTCTAATATACTATAATCTCTTCATACTCACCATGTTCCTCTCCATTCCTCTTTAGATAAACCACAAACTTTAATTCTTTAGGAATAGTGGAATTCCATGATTTGTAATTTCCTAGTAACACTGGTAGAATATTGGAGAGATATCTTTCATAAAATGGCAAGTATCTTTGATAAGCATATATCTACTTCTTTTATCACTTGCTTGATATTAATAATAGGATCATTGAACAAAGTTATTTATGTTAAGTTAAAAAAAATTAAGATTTTTAATTCACTCATGAAAAATACCTTGTCAGAGATGAGGCCTAATAGCAGAATTTTATTCTACCAAACAAGATTTTTTTGTACAATAAGAAATATTAATGCAATAGAATGTTTCATTCTCTGCATCTTTCAGTAAATAATATGACTGCAAAGATATGGCCTACTGTGGAATATAATTTTTCAAATATTTGATGTCCTCCCCTTTTTTTGGAATCCTTGATAATCAAGCTTTAAGACATTTCTTAGCCACCTCTAAATTGTGTCTCATCTCTCATGAACCTCTTTCCTCCCTCTCTAGTCCTCCTTTTCTTTCTCCTTCTTTACTTCTCTTTCTCTCTGTGTGTATACATATATATGTACACACATGGGATACATACACACACCTATACATATCAAGGTCCTCCAGTAGTGTGTTGATTCACTTCTCATTGGACTAGGATAAATATTAGGATATTAATAGTCAAATTATTGATAAGTATTCTAAAAGTTGGGTGATTTTGCTCTCTGCCTCTTTTTCCAATATTCTGTCATTGCCCCCTGTAGAAGTAGAAAGGAGACATACAGAAATTGCAATCGTTTTGTATTTTTCTTTTATTTTCATGGATTGTCCCACCCAATTATTTATCACCTAATACCTACTGTACTGATGATGAAACTCTCACACTTAGCTAGGCTATTTCTCAAAAGGTAAACATAGTCAATTACTGGGACCAACCATAATGATTACTCAATACTCAAACATAATGATTTCTTAAAAACAATAGACCTTAGTATAAATATAAATCTGTCCATTAAAAATTTTTCCTATTGTATTACTTCATATATCTACTTATTCATATGAACATAAATGATATTGACAAAAAGGAACCTAAAAATTATTGCCAAAGATTTTTTACTCATTGCCCATTGATAGTCCCATAGATAGGGATGCAGGAGAGGTTAAAAATAATAATAATAATTTGGCAGGTGAAAAGCTAGCTACAAAGATGATATCTGAGAATGAGATTTGGATTTCTAACCCAGGATTTAAAATGTAATAATAACAAATTTGGTGGTCTTGCAAATATAATCCAAAAGACTTTAAAATAAAAAGAATGGAGGAGGGAACTTCCTATGAATGTGCAAGCTAAATAATACAGAAAGTGGCTACAATGAAAAGGAAAGATAGCAATTAAGATATCCTGAAGTTCACAAGCCACAAAATCCAAGAAAGGAGTCAGTAGGAAAACTTATGATTTCATATAATAATGGCTAGCATTTAAATAATACTTTAAGTTTTACAAAGTACTTTAAAACATCATTTCATTTTACCTTTACAAAAATCTTTGTACATATGTACTATAACTATACCTATTTGACACAGAAGCGAACAGGCAGAGCAAGATTAAGTGACTTGCCTAGAGTCACACAGCTAGGAAGCATCTAAGGTCAGATTCAACCTCATTTCCTACTGGCTCTAGCTAGAGTGCTCTATCTATCTATTGAACCACCTAACTACCTTAAACATACATAAACAGACTCCACAAGTTTAGACAATAAGCAAGAGGAACTAGAGATCCTAACAGAAGGAGACTAATTTGATGTCATAATAAACACCTTACTAGAATAGGGTTTTGGATGGGCATACCTTATTCAAAGGAAATGATAGGTAAAATATGGTTGAGTACATTATATTTTTTAAAAGAGCTCAATGAAAAAACCTAGGAATCCAGAAGGGATAAGCATGCTGGAAAACATTTGGATAAAGATCAATCTAGGGAAAAAACAAACAAAAATCACCAGATTATGTTATAAACCACCTGCACAGAAAGGGTGAATAATTGAGGAAGTTGAGAAACAAATCACAGGCTTGAAATAAAAGCATAATATAGAAGTGATTGTAGACTATAATTACCCAGATTGTGACAGAAAAGGAAAATGGCTAAAGGGAATGTGGGAAAACAGGTATACCAATACATTCTAAGTGAAACTATGAAGCAGTCCAAACAATCTGAAGAACAATTTGGAACTATACTCAAAAAGCAATTAAACTGTGACCCAGCAGTACCATTTTGGTAACACAGACAAAAAAAATCAAAGAAAGAGGAAAATGATTAATATATTAAAAGAAAAAACATTTCTAGCAGCTCTTTTGTGCAAAGAATCAGAAACGGAGGAGCAATCAATTGGGGAATGGCTGAAGAAGTGATGGTATTTGAATACCATGGAAAATCACTGTCTTTAAGAAATGAAAAAGGGAATGGTTTCAGAAAAACTAGGGAAGACTTCTTTGACTTGATACAAAATGCAGTGAGTAGAATGAATTGAACAATTTACACAGTGACAGAAATATTATAAAGATAATTAGCTGTGAATTATTTAATAACTCTGATCAATGTAATGATCCATCACAATTTCAAAGGATTCATAATGAAATATGCTACCCACCTCCAGATGGAGAACCAAATGAGTTCAGCACAGATTGAAGCATATTGTTTCTTCCTTCCTTCCCTCCTTCCTTCCTTCCTTCCTTCCTTTCTTCCTTCCTTCCTTCCTTCTTTCCTTTTTTCCTACTTTCTTTTTGAAACATAATTGATATCAACATTTCTTTTCCATGACTTCATAATTGTAATGGGTTTTGAATTTTTGCCTTTATTATGTGTAGAGGACGGGTCAGGGAAGGGAGAGAATTTGGAACTGAAAATTAAATGAAATTGAATTTAAAACAAACTAAAATATTTTAAAATTTAAAAATTATTCATATCAACCACCATTTGCTACACAAAGTATTTCCTCCTTCCCCCAAATACTGTCCTTCCTCTCTAAACTACTTTGTATTTATTCTGTAAACTCATATATGACATATGTATATTCATGTAAATGTATATATATTGTCTCTACAATTGAATGTAAACTCTTTGAGAACATACACTCTTTCATTTTTACCTTTGTATCCCAAGTGCTTGCATAATTCCTGGAAGGTAGAAGACTCTTAACAAATCCTTGTTTATTGATTATTTGATGGCTTAAAAATTATCCAAATTGCTAGAGTTCTTTGTCAAAAGCAGAAGTTCTCTCTTGTAACAAATAAGTAGAATCAAGTAAAAAACATTGTCTGTTTCTGAAGATGAGAATCTCATTCGGCATTTCTGGTGCATTTCCTCTCTGCCAAGAGGTGGGAATCATGAGTCTTCTGGAGACATGTACGGTCATCATGATGCAAGTTTGGAAATCTTTCAAAGTTGGTTCTGCTCTGCATCAATTCACACAAATTTTCCCAGCTTTCTCTGCTGTTTCCTTCTCTCTTTGATCTTTCTAAAACATCTGACACTTTTAAATACTTCCACATAGAGGCAGCATTATTTAGTGTACGCAGCTAAGCTTGGAGTCAGGAAGGTCTGGATTCAAATTTCACACTTCTAGCATTAGCTGACTGTATGACCCTGGATAATTCATTCAACTTCTTGTTGGTGGAAGACACACCTCGTTGGAAGTTCTGTTCACTGTTGAAACCACAGATGCTTTCCCTTCCTTCTAGAAATGCTTCTCTTGATTCAGTTCCACGAGCATTTCAGGACTTATGTGCCAGGCACTGTGCTAATTTCATTTTCTTAGATACCACAATTCTCTATATTTCCTAAATGCTCTCTGAAGGAGCCTTTTCCTCTGCTGGTCCTTTACTTTCTCCTGCCCCCAATTCTAGGTATTTCCAAAAGTTTAATCTTTGGCTTTTTATTTTTCTTTTTGTTTTCTCTGCAATCTATCAATTAAATGCATTCTATGAACCAGATACTCTGCTATATTCTGGGAATATCATTTTTTAAAAATGAAAACAGCTTCTTCTCCCAAGAAGCTCATATTTGGTTCTTCATTTGGACTTAACTATCTTCTAGGCTAATATTCTAAAATCATCTCAAGCCTGACCTTTCTCACCCAAATTCCAGCTTCAAAACTTCATAGTAACATTGGAACTCTTTCCTTCATTTCTTATAAAGTGACAGCTACTAAGCCTGTTAATTTTTCTTTCACAATAGCGATTAAATACATCTAAGAATGAGTTGTGACCAAGGCAATTTTTTAAAAAGTAGGGTGAAGAAAAGAGAGAGCATGGTTTTTCCTACTTTTTCAAACGCAGGTGATCAAGATATTCCTGTGATGTTATTGTTGTCACTTTATATGTTTAGGTGTGGAAGTTCAGCACTCTAGGCTGTTTACTTCCTCCTGAGTACTGTGTTTGGATACAATTTTGTTTGCCATAGATAGAAGGTGGAAATAGCATAGCAGAGAGGAATGTCAGGAGATCTGATTTCTAGTCTCAACTGCTTCCCTAATTTGTGATTTATTAAGAAGAGATGGTACTTAATTTATCTGGGTTTCAATGTTCATAAATAAAATATTATTATTAAGCCAATTCCTCCATGGTACATCAAATATCACAATTTACAGTGAAGAATGAGGAGCACTACAATAGAACTGAGATGTGACTGCCAAGAATATTGGGAAAAGAGACAGAAGGCAAGTCACCCAACTTTTAGAATACTTGTCAATAACTTGACTATTAATATCCTAATATTTATCCTAGTCCAATGAGCAGTGAATCAAAATACTACTGGAGGACTTTGATGTGTACAAGTGTGTGTATATATCACATGTATGTACACATACATACATGTATACATGTATGCATATACACAGAGAGAAAGAGAAGTAAAGAAGGGGAAGTAAAAGGAGGAATAGAGAGGGAGGAAGTTCATGAGAGATGAGACACAATTTAGAGGTGGCTAAGAAATGTCTTAGGGCTTGATTATCAAAGATTCCCAGAAAAGGGGAAGACATGAAATATTTGAAAATTATACTCCACAGTAGGCCATATCTTTACAGTCATATTATTTACTAAAAGATGCAGAGAATGAAACTTTCTATTGCATTAATCTAATTTGTAACTCCTTTAAAATGAACTTATTCTCTATATATGGCATATGTTTTGAGAACCATCAAACTAGAAGACCTCTAAGCTAATTTGTTATACTAATAGTTTGTAACTTAGCATTGCTTGAGATGGAAATGAGCAATTTGTCTTTTTTTTTCAAATAGAATAAATTTTTTAAAGAAAAGTTCAGTTTAAATATTGTAGGATTACCAAACTATCATTTAAAGAAGGATACCTAGATAATAAGAATTTCAGAGATAAATATTTAGGTATAAATTTGTATCATTCTTACTCATTTTTAATTGCTATCAACTTAATCTAATTCCTAATATTTGCAGACCTTAATTCTAAAATTCTTTTATTGCCAGTCCAACTAAATAAACAATCAATCAAAAGCTTTTATAATGTGACAATTTAGTGTAAAGTACCTAACATGTTCAAGGCATTGTGCTTTATAATTCCCTTTTAATTTAGAGCTGAAATTTATAAACTTATAATTTTTCTTACTTTAGAATTAAAGCCTTTCTCAGGACATTTACACAACTCCAGGACTCCAAGGCTTCAGGCCAATTTAACTACAAAAGTGTTTATAAGTGATTTTCTTCCTCTAATGAAAACTATTTCACTGATTAATCTCAGCTAATCATAGGAGAAGCATTTGTGTGTCTGCTTGCTTCTTGCTTCTTTCTCCACACTAACAGAACCAAAAGATAGAGTTTAGTTATGTTACACAGACGGCATGTATCCTGACTATTATTTTCCAGTAGAGTTATTTTGCACTCTCTTCATTAAAAAGAGAGAGAGCTTCCTTCTCACAACAGGTATTACTAGCTTGAAATCTGCATATGATGCCTTTTCTGTTGGTTGAAGTTATCCCTAGCAATTAATTTATAGACATGATCAGAAATAAATTGATTTAATCAAAATTCCTCAGAACTGATATCCCAAAGAAGTTATCTCCCCACCAGAACAAAACCTTTTTAAACCTTATATGGTTTTATACATAGATTTAAAATTATTTCTTTCCAGCAGGATTAAATGAGGTTTGATATTCTTGATATATAAATGTTCTGTAGCCCATTACAATTAATAACTATTCCATCTGGAACAATCTGGCTGATGAAATTCACCACATGATCTGATACTGTTCAATGTCCATGTGGCTGTTTTTTTTGTTTTTTTTTTAGGGCATACCTGAAGGACCTTGAAAAACTAGTAAAAATAGTCTTGTAAGGACTCAGATGTTCATGAACCTATATATTTCAGCATTTACTTCTTTTTTTTTTTACTAAATGTAAGTACTCAGTGACATCCTTCGATATAAAAATTCAGTTTTACTAGGAGGACAAGGACCCTTCCCCCCCTTTTCAAATTTCCTATCATTAAAGTGGGAAACAAAAGAGCTCTCTATAAATGTGGCTCCCTCTCCAAAGCAGAGGACTCTGAGATTTCAGCTGCAAAGCCTGGGAGACCCCTGAGGTTCAACTGTTAAGAACACCAATTTCCGACTGAGGAATAACATGCAAAGAGAGTGAAGGATAACTGACATCACAATTTATTGCCCCAAAAACAACCTCCTCAACTCAAAGCAAAACCATAATTATTGGTGAGAAAGACACTGCCTGTTAACTGACTGTGAAAGAATGATTTACAATGCATTCCCCCCTCACAATGGAAGGCCTCTTGGCAGTCACAAATACAGGTTTTGTGTGTTTGGGAAACAAAGCTCTGAGGAGCAAAAGTGAGTAAAAAGGATATTCTGCATGGGAAGTGTGCCCTTTTCCACTACATTTATTCCATAAAGTCACAGCATTTAGAGCTCTTGAAAAATTCCCTGTTAGAAAAACAAACCTGCACCATAATAACGAAGAATAAGAGAGTATATTAAAAAAAAAAAAGTTTCCTATCTCTTGAAATCTCCTGCCTGGTATTTATGGCTCACAGAAAGATAGCAGTTGTACAAATGACTGAAATGCTAATACAATTTCAAGTCTGAAATGGAAGTCGGGACCTCAGAGATCTAACCTTGCCAGAGATATGAGCTTTAAAATAGTATTAAATTCTTACATCAGAAGAGAGCTATCAGGAATTAAAGCTAAAACAATAGTATAAGATAAGCAGGCTTTTAAAAGTCCACTCTTCTCACACATTTCAAGCTAAGAAAAAGGGGATAGTTAAAGGAGGTAAAAGAAGGCATGGGGGGAGGCAGGAACTGAAAGACTGAAAAGGTAGGAAGAAGGAGAAAGATATCTGGTGGAGGCAAAGGCTATCAAAGCATTCATCATTCATGATCACTGTTCCCAAACTGCACTTTTAACCTGTAAAATATCTAAATTTTCTACTGGAGGTCATTCTAATGTCTACAATCTCAGCATAGCCACTGATAATGGGGACAGGGATCAGAACCTTAGTAGTATATGAGAATATTACCCTGGAAATTCCCTGAATATCTAGGACCTCCTGGGCCTTCTCATCGGAGGAATCCCTCTCCCACCCTAATCCCTTGTCCCATTCTTCATTTTGGAGAGAGGCCCAGGCTGACCATCCATCCTTCATTCACCTCCTGAGGTTGTGCTTCTAACTCTCTGTACTTCATCCCAATCCTACCCCTTGAGTACCTTCCTTCACACCATTCCCCAATTGTCTCAGCTCCCTTTTGTTTGTTTTATTCTCCTATTTCAGTATAAACTCCTTGAAAACGAGTTATCTTCATTTTTATGTGTTGGAACAAAGTAAAGGCATAATATATGCTTGTTGGCTTCCTTGTTTACTTACCTATCTCAGAAATCATCTAAACAAATACATACCTCCATTTCCCCCACCAAAAAAAAAATAATAATAATAATTTCCCCAACATAACTCACAAGTTCACCTGAACCATTCAATGAAAGGATCCCCATCACCTCCTAAAGCAACTCAAGAGGAGAAAGAGGAAGCCAGCAATGAGAACTACAAGATGAAAGGAGGAAAAGAAGTCAGGTTTATTAGTAGCAAAAGTTATCTAGGCAGGTAAAAATTTGCCACTGATAACTGCAAATAGTTGGGAAACCCTATTTGTCAGTACCTTGGACTGGAAAAGATACTATTGTTAAGTGCTTTTGACACAGGAAAAACATTTCTCTGCCCTGTCCAAACCATCAGGACATAATGAGAGATCACTAACTAGGTTTTAAGAACCCATTACGTTTCATTCTGAGACCTAGGAAAGTTTCCCACAGAGATAACACTCAAAGTGCAGATTGAAACATGTTTTCCACTCACTGCTGAGAGAAAGGACATCATCCTTATCTTCTTTAAAAAAAATAAAGGGTTTTTTAAGTAACAAACATTTTTACTAATCTATTCTTCCCACTATCCCAACTGCACAATATTTTAAAACAGAAAAATAAACCCCTCAATACCTAGCCACATCATCCAGAAAAACAAATCTTCATAATGGTCATGTCTAAAAAATGTAGATTTTTCTGTATTTTAAGCTCACTCAGTAAGGAGATGGATAGCATGTTTCATCATGAGGACTCTGGCATTATGGTTGGTCATTATTAGCAAGCATTTATGAAGTGCCCATTGTGAGCCAGGCACTGGAAATATAGCACATACATTTTGTTGGAAGAAATAACCTGTACAATGTAATGGGGACATGGCAAATGGAGCATCACCCTCAGTGCAGTTACAGTGCCCTCTTCCTGCTGTTAACCCATGTGGGGGAAACTGCTTCTGGATAAATAATGAAATAATGAAAGAACCCTGCTCCCCATTTTCTTTTTTTTAATACATATTTCCAAATTTATCAGAAAAAACAGATCAAAAAAGAAAAAAATGAGAAAGAAAAAAAAAAAGAAAATACTATATTGTGATCCATATTCCATTCCCACAGTCCTCTCTCTGGGTGCAGATGGCTCTCTCTATCACAAGTCTATTGGAATTGCCTTGAATCACCTCATTGTTGAAAAGAGATAAGTCCATCACAGTTGATCATCACATAATCTTGTTGTTGTGCACAATGTTCTCTTGGTTTAACTCATTTCACTTACCACCAGTTCATCTAAGTCTCTCTAAAATCATCCTCCTGATCATTTCTTACAAAACAATAATATTCCATAACATTCATATACCACAACTTATTCAGCCATTCTCCAAATGATGGGCATCTAATCAGTTTCCAGTTTCTTGGCACTAAGAAAAGGACTGTCACAAACATTTTTGCACATGTGGATCCCTTTCCCTCCTTTAAGATCTCTTTGGGATACAGGCCCAGTAGAAACACAGCTGGATCAGAGGGTATACACAGTTTGATAGCCTTTTACCATAGCTGCACATTGCTGTCCAGAATGGTTAGATTAGTTCACAACTTCATGTATTAGTGTCCCAGTTTTCCCACATCCCCTCCAAAATTTATCATTATCTTTTCTGTCATCTTAGCCAATCTGAGAGGTGGGTAGCTTGCTCCCTGTTTTCTGGTTAGTTCTGGTTTGCCTACCATGTGCTAAATAGAGAGGTGCTTTTGATTGGCTAGAGAGCCAAAACTGAGCACTATTCAAAAGGTCAAAATGACCCTCTTTCTCTTCTTCCTTCCTGTCCTCAATAAGGAACCAGTCTATGTTAGGGAGCCCATGTCAAAAGAATTAAAAGGAATGTGGGAAATTGTTTTACCATATCCTGGATGGTGGGCAAACAAAAACTTTAAGATCCAGACCGCTGTTTAAAAGATCAAAAGAGATCAAAATGAAGAGAATATTATCTCTTTTCCTGCTGTTGGTTAAAAATTCCATTTCCTAATGCCTATATAATAGTTCACAGACAGCATCAAATGGTAGAATAAAGTAGGAAGGGAAGAAAGGGGTGGGGGGCAAGAAGGAAAAGATTCTATTTACTAAAAAATCTTTTTAAAAGGCCCCCAAAATGCAAAAAAATAATACTATAATAGCATTGGACTAATTATTTTGTATATAAGAACCCATATAAAACTCATTTCCTACTACCAAGTGCTAAAAGAACTCTGACTTTTGTTGTCCCTTTCTGGGCTTCTCCAAACAGACACCAAATTTCATCATCCTTGCAGCATTTTCCCTAATCCTCTCAGGGAGGGGCATATTCTCAAGGTGCCTCTCAGCTAGAGTCCAGGTTTCCTCTGTTCCAAGTGACTGTTTCTCTCCAGATACCTTGTCATACTTACAACTGCCTCTCCCTCCCAAAGGAAATAACCCTTATTCTCCCAGGGTCCCAGAGTAATCCCTCCTATCCCATGTAAGTAAAATTAAATATATGATCATAGATTTAGAGCTTAAAGGAACCTCAGAGGTTACCTAGGCCAGTATTCTCTTTTACTAAGGTCCAGAGAGTCAAGTAAATTTGAATGGTCTCAAAGTAATAAGTGGGAGACAGGATTCAAGCCCATGGCTGAGGACTTGGATTGATCATTGGACTAGAGCCTCTAAGGTCTCTTCTGCATCAAAATCTATAATTCTGTAACTCTAAGTCTAGAGCTCATTTCACTACACTAGAAAGCCTCAACCTATCAAATGATGAATACTGTACTCAGCACTAAGGGGTTGTGAAAAAAGGAAGAAGAAATCATCTCTTCAAGGAGTTCACAGTCTGATTGGGAATTGTAGGATCATGAATCTGGAGCTGGATGGAACTTTAGAGACCTAATCCAATGCCCTCATTTTACATATGAGAAAATAGACAGACAAAAAGAGAGAGTCAGAGAGAGAGATAGAGACAGGGAGACAGATTTAGAGGGACAGAGACAGAGAGAGGAAGAGGGGTGGAGGAAAGGAAGGAGACAGAGAAATAGACACAGAAAAACACAGAGAGACAGCAAGAGGAAGAAAAAGAGAAAGACAGAGACAGGATGAGACAGAGAAAAGAGAAAGAGAGAGACAGAGATATACTGGTAAATTTTCTACAACAAACTCTCTGAAAAAAAAAAACACAAACTTTTTTTTTGTTCAGTCTACATTATTAACATTTTTCCTGTCATTTTCTTAAGAATATTCGACTAACAAAACAATAAATCAAGCCCTGGCTTAAAACATTTGCTCATTTCTGAGATGCAAAAGTTCACACTAAAATTTAATAACCAGCTTTGTCAATCTAGTTTGACCTGGCTGCAGCATATCCTCAGATAGGTCAATAAAGCACTTATTAAGTGCTTACTGTGTTCTAGGAAATGCTGGGGGTAAAAGTACAAGAAAACAAGACAGTCCCTAACCTCAAGAAGTTTATATTCTAATAGAGAGGGTGCACATAAAAGGGGAGCTAGAAAGCAGGGGAGGAGTACCCACCCAGGAACAAGTTCACTGCTGAGGATGTGGAGAATAATACCAGAGAGCAATTTGAGCTGAGAGTGAATTCAGCATGTCTGGGTCCCCAACAACAAGCAAAAAAAAAAAGTTAATTTTGGACCCAGAACTTCTGACTATAGAGTCAGCATTCCTACCACTGCAGGAGAGTTTAGAAACACTTTCCAATAACAAAATTCAAAAGAGATCAGATGAATATGGTGGAGATGGGGATGGAAGGAGAGAGGAGAAAAAATATACTCCTCCATGCCACAGGAAAACCTCGGCTTACTGTTTTGGGTAGTCATGATTCCGTTGGAAAGGAAGCTGGATGGAGGGCTAGTGGCTAGAAGAGAGAGTGAAAAAACTGGTTTGTTAGATGTTAAATAAACACTAGCTATTGGGATTTCCTCTTGCTTGCTGGGGAAAATATAAAGGATATGAGACCAGTTCTATCACCCTCCATCCACATCACTGAAAGGAAAAACCCAAGTCTCAAAGTCAAAGGGGGAAAGTAGGAGAGGAAATTACTAGGTCAAAGGGACTGCCTGGGGAAGTCAGATTACCCAACATGTTTAAAGCATTAGATGGTCTGGACATAATGGGGAAGAGGGAGAGCAGGGGTAGGATGATGGGGAAGGGAGGAGAGGTCTGAAGAGCTGCAGGGGGGAGGGGGCTATAGCTTGTTTTTTATTTTTTTCTCCTAAAGTTTTACTGGAAACTCTCACTCTATTGC
Source organism: Sarcophilus harrisii (assembly GCF_902635505.1). Taxonomy (NCBI): domain Eukaryota; kingdom Metazoa; phylum Chordata; class Mammalia; order Dasyuromorphia; family Dasyuridae; genus Sarcophilus; species Sarcophilus harrisii. Next base: position 546,995,228 of record NC_045426.1, on the reverse strand, counting down.
AGGTTATATCATTAAGGGTGGGGGGGGGGGAGGGAAATGGGTTAGGAATCAGCCAGCCAAATACAAAAAGAAAGGAGTACAGAGTAGAGGTTAATTGTGGCCGTCAGAGATGAGTGGTTACATGGGGAGACTCATTTAAAATTAACGAGGCATTTGGTTGCATTTTATAGATCTTCCTAGGTAGTCAGATCATAAGCCAAGGGGGCAGAAATGGAATGGATCCTGAGAAACTTTTCTTGGCCAGTCCCATTCAAGTGAAACAGATGGACATGGGGTCTCTGTACCCAGTAGAAAGAGCACAAGTGAATTCATGAAAATACCAGTTCCCCAACCACCATGGAAGGGAGGGGACCCAAAGGAGGCCTTGAGAGACAATCCCAGCTGGCATTTCTAAGCAAGGAGGTGAAAAGCTGTCTATAATGCATCTGTCACTTGAGGTAAGGACTGAGTTGGAGTGTCTGGAAATCATAAATAGCAGCATCCTTTTCTCCTGCTCACTAGTTCAATAGAAGTCTAATTTGGTACTCTGTACATATAGAATGTCCTCCATGCCTAATTGGTAATTTCTACTAAAACACAGTACTTGGGAAAGGTCTTAATGTTTGGTTGTATGAGGTAAATCAAAGTGACAAGAGAATTATGAATCAAGCATGGGGAATCTTGATCTGAATATGATTTCTTTTAAAATTACAAGCTCTTGTCCAGCTACCCAGTGGAAGATGACCTGATGTGTGTGTGTATATATATATAGTATTCTAGAGCTCCAAAATGGAAGATCTTTATAATAAAGTCATCTTTCATAACTTCATGTTATCTCCAGCCTCAAGATTAAAAGGATGGAGAAGAGCCTGCAGTAGATGTATTGAGGTTACACAGTATCAATAAAAAGGCTAAGAAGAATTCTCATGTCCAAGGTTGTCCAGGCAATGTTCTTTCTACCAGGGAGCTCTTACGGAAATTTACACTTACAAGCAAACTTCCTACCACACCACCTCCAGTTCTTTTTTAGATTGTTATGTTTCCCCATTAAAATATAAATTCCTTGACGGCAAGCACTGTGTTGTTTGTTTGTGTTTGTACACCCAGCACTTAACCCAGTGCCTGAAAAATAATAAACCTTTAATAAAGGTTAAACAAATGTTTCATCTGTCTTTTATTTATTTCTATCCATCTACCTATCTATCATCTATCCATCTATCCTTCTATCTTTATCCACCAAAGATTGCCAACTTAAAAACTGAGCCATGAAAAAAGATGAAGATGAAAGGATTAAGGTCCTTCTAGGTTATTCATAGAAATTACCATACTAAGGTTCAGGAAAAAAAAAAAGGAGACACCCTCAACCTAAGAGTTCTGGGAGCTATGTAAAGATTACAATCCCATCTGCTCCTGAAATTTAGTGGAAATAATGCTAACCAGAGCTTGACACCCTTATAGAAAAATTGCATTTCTAATTGACTGTTCTATCAGTTAATTTCTCAATAGATCCACTGATGAAAAAAGCTAAAGGAATTGGAAACATGGTACTACAAAGCACTACAATGATCAGGAAAAGAACTGCTTTGTTGTTATTTTGTTGGGGGATGGGGAAGGAAAGGGGGTTGTTTCTTATTTTGCTGGTTTAAAGGAAGTATCCTGAAGAGGTTACATGGCAATATCCCTGCCTAGAGAGCTTAGGGCAGTTATAATAGGGGAGGAAATGAACTCTTCAGTCCAGACATCAGAATCCAAAGTAATGAACTACAGATGCAAGGAGACAGCTTCCAAGCTGGATATTAGCAAGCAATCTCTTAAGGATGACCATATAGGATTCACATGGAAACAGAGGGCTGAGCTTGCCGAAGTGCTGTTTCTTTTTATTCACACTCATGGATATTAGTTTTAGGCATTTTGGGTAGGGATAGTGTTATATAATTCCTTGGTGTCCTCAAGACTTTCTAGGTCAGTAATCGTAAATTACTCTTGGTGTCTGTTGGTGTGCTGGACACTGTGCTAACACTCTAGTATTCAAAGAAAGACAAAAGCATATTCTAATAGGAGACACAACATCCAAATAGCTTTGTACATAAAAGCCATATATATGGTAAACAGAAGGTAATCTCATAGGTAATAGTTGTTGACTAGAGTTTTTCTATATCTTCATGCTATAAAATGACCCTGCCTGATTTTTGGTTTAAGGTAGGATACGTTGGGATGCTTTGGGGGTTAGGCGATATATTGGTGCTTCTGTGTGCCCTTACATTTGGCCCAAGACTAGAAATGGTTTCAGATCAAGAATCTGAACCAGGTTTTGACTTTGACTTCAAGTTCAGGCCCTCTTTCCATTGTATTATCCAGCCCCAGTCAGTTGTCTAATACCCATAGCTTCTGTCTGTCTGTCTATGTTCTGTAAGTTCAGCCTACATGATGAGTAGGGACCAGAGCCATCAAGATATAATGATAATAACAATACTGTGTTGGGAATCAGAGCAGCATCATGAGGGGGAAAAATTATTGTCCACAATTGTCCAGGCATAATTTTTACCCATAAATAATTAAGAACAATATTTTAATAGATACTGATATACCATTACTCATAACATCCAAGATAAATGGAATGAAAAACTCTCAAAACATAGAGACTAATAGAAGAAATCAAAACCATGTGGGAACAGGATAAGGTATTTATCATTCCCTACATGGCATCTACTACTGAAATGATATCCAAAATGCTCCCTATAGAAGTCAATAAAAGATGTGTTTATGTCCCATTACTTAAAGAAATCAATTTATCCATCCAATAAATCCATTATTCACAGAGTCCATTGAATATTGAGCCCAAAAGAGTGCTAGTAAGATAACCATTATTCTAAGGATCATTTCTTTCTGAATTCCTGACAAAATTAATAATGGATATGGAAGAAACAATTTTATCATCAGGATGGAGTAAAGCAGGAAACATGTCACTAGAAGAATTGACCTACAGAGGACTATCATAAAGAGAGGAAAGGGGAGAGAGTGGGAGGGAAAAATCTAGAACAGTAGTGTCAAATTGGAATAGAAATGAATCCCTAATGCCATACTGACTTAAAAAAAAAATCATGAATTAACATTATCTGTGTTATATTGCATTTTTATTTGTTTGCATTTTTATTTATTTGTTAAACATTTCTCAATTATATTTTAATCTGTTTCAGGTAGCTGGAGTTTTACAGGCCACAATTTTGACACCACTGATCTAGACTACAGGACTCTCTCAATAAAAGTATATAATTAAAATGGTGTGATTGAGGGATTTGATGACATAGATTTCATGGTACTCTATTTCCTATCTCCCAAAGCTAATATCTGCCCCACTAATCTATGTACCCTGTAGATAATGGGCTTATCTTCACAAAGCTACATACCCCATAGGTAATGGAGTCTTTGTGAATTTAAAAAAAAAATATATCTTTTCTAGAGACTCTATGTGGAGAGAAAAATTATATACTTGAATATTTCACCTAGATGAAGTTCCCAAAGCCCCATCAACATAGCTTTTCTATATAGCAAATATACAGTTCATTCTTAACCTAGCCCAAAGAAAATGTTTCAAAAAGAGCCCCTTCTTACTTTGTTACTTACAAAGCATGGGTGTGTATTTACAACTAACAATGGAGGGAAAAAAAGAGGATGTCCCTTAGAGGAACAATAAAATAAAGGATGATGGATTTCCTCAAATTTAACGTTTTCTTATATGTAATAGTAAATATATACACATACTCACAGACAAATTCACAGTTATTGCAAGGTTATCAGTGAGAACTGGATCACTTTGAGGGTTTTCTATTGATACCAGAGCACATATAAGATTCCAAAAACCCAGTAACTCTTTTTAGGGTGCTAAATTCCTTTTAGGGTTAGCCCTCCAGTCAATGGCCATGCTAATTCCTTTTGGGGTTAGTCTTCTTGCTTGCTAAGGTTTACGATAGCTAATACCTATTAAGAATCTAAACTCCTTTTAGAATTATCTCTGTAATCCTATACTTGCCATGCCTTAATGACATCTAAGGAACTTGTCTTTCCCTTTGTTAACTGCTAAAAACCCCTTTCCTTGCTAAAAATCCCTTATGGATTTAGCCTGCTTTTTGTAGTGTAATAAATCCTTGACTTTTGATTTGGGGAGTAGGGGGAAAGAAGTCAATAACTTCAAACACCTGCCCACCATTCCTTCATAACCCAGGGATCCCTGAAAGGGAAATCTGGAATCTTAGAGCAATCTTCTCCCAACAGCAAAAAGAGGACTTATATTAATTTGGAGATTCTTAGGCACAATACTGGAGAAATGGGCCCAAATAATGAGTAAGAGATCCCTTTCATCTCATTCTTTACCCATTACTGGACTCAGCACCAAGCAGTCAAAATACTGGGGCACAAAAGCTATGTCCAAGGCAGAGCAGATTGGCAAAGAATCATTAACCCTCATAGTTGCAATAGACTTCAGTAGCCAATTCAGATCTTCTATTGCTGTGGGTAGCAGCTGGGATAATAGTAAGCCAGGGGACAGAAAGAGATGGAACCCTCCGGTTGATATACAAACCAAAACAAAAAAGACTTAAAGTTTTCATCTAACAACCCACAAAGCAACTAGTGAAAATAAGATTGATTACTGGGCAATCTCCTTGCCTTCCATAGAAGGTCAACCTTTGTAACTTTTTGTATCATTACAAAATGCCCCTTTTAAGGTTGATCTTGGTCCATCATATCTAAATTCCTCATCCTGACATTTAAACCTGCCCTCACCATTCACTTTAACCAGGTATCCTTGATGCAAAAAGAACAGAAAGACACAGCATGGTTTTCCTGGGATCTCACAAATTTTGTAGGCTCTTTCCTATAGCTGTCAAATTTTGAACTTAGATTCAGGAAACTTGAATTTTTTTTCCCTTGAGGCAATTAGGTTTAAGTGACTTGCCCAGGTGTTAAGTGTCTGGGGTCAGATTCGAATTTAGGTCTTCCAGACTTCAGGGCTGATGCTCTATCCACTGTACCACCTGCCTGCCCAGAAAACTTGAATTTTTACCTTGACTGTGATACTTTCAGCTTTTGGGGCAAATCTTTTAACCTCTGATCTTTAAATTCTACATATGCTAAATGACAATAATCACACTGGCACTACATGCCTCATAGAATGGTTGTGAGGAAAATGTTAAAACTAAAGCAGTGGGTAAATGTGAATTATTATTGTTTGCATTATTATTGTTATTATTCACTTCTACCAGAGAGACTCATAAAATCCTTCATCTACACTATTCCCTGAAGTTAACAAACCACTCTCTGACCCAGTGTCTATCTCCAGTCTGCAAGCTGTAGATTTTAGAAAAATTCTGAATTTATAAGCTGAGGGCTCAGTTTGATCCAATCCAACATTTTAAAATTCCTCTCCAAAATTTTCCTTTGCTTTATTATATATGATGAAGTGAGTTCAAATGAAAACTGCTCTCCAAGTCCTCATATTTATTTCATAATGCCAATATTATTTTTACCAAGCTCATATTTCAAGAAGCTTCACTCTGTTCTGATTACTCTGAACCAGGGGAAATTATCTTATCCCTTCCCTGGGTTTTAAGGAGAAAATGTCTGTGGCTTATGTTTATCAACATCACAATTTCTCTTATGAGGAATTGAAACCAGAATTTAGGAAGAAAAGAAGCACTGAGAATAGACTTGGCTTTATTGGAGAAGATAGAGAGGTGTTGATTTCCCCAGAGGCGTAATCCTGGTTATTTACACCCATAAAAGGTTCCATGGTTCATGGATAGAAGTTTTTAAAAGATCCCATGGCCCTCACGTGATTGTCCACACTGATCTGCAGCTAGAGCTGCCTTACTCAGACTTCACTTGCCTCTCAGTTGGAATCAAGTAATTACTGAGTCTATGAATAGTTACTGGGGGAAAGGAAAGAACATAATCAAAGAATCTCAGAACTAGAAGGAACCCTGTAGCCATTTGGAACAAAGGGGGAAAAAGGTATTTGGACAAGACCTTGACCTTTAGCCAAGATCACACTAGCCAGCTCTCAAACCTTTGTTTGAATACCAATGTAGTATTCTTTCTACTATTTACTTGTTCTCTATAAAGGAGTCTAAAGGAGAAATCCTGAAACATTCCAAAGCAGGGACCCACTGATTTACTTCAAAGGGCAAAGAGCCTTGATATTAAAATGCTAAATTAAGAACATACCTAAATCAGGTTCCAAGTCACTTGAGAAGCACCACCACAGGAACTGATTAGATGGTGGGTTTTATAAGATATAACTAAGAGATATGTCGCCCTCTTCTATAAGTCAGTGATACTGGCTTGGTGATTGGCAGGACTGAGGCCCAAGATTAGTTGACAGAGTTTTTTGACTAGTCAAGAGCAATCCAAGGTAATGGTTTATGCAGGAAATCCTTAAGAATCTTTATTTGTCATAGACTCTTTGGATAGTCTGATAAGACCTATGGATCCATTTTTAGATTAAAGCTTATTGTCTGCATTGATAGTTGAATTAAGAGCCAAATTTCAGTTAGAAGTTGTTGAAAATAATAATATAATTTTCCCATTCAGATCCCCTGGGGGTCTATGATCTTCAGACTAAGAATCCCTGGGTCAGAAGTTCTAGTGATATGACTTCACTTCAGTCACTATGTATTTTCTAGCCAAGGAGTGTCACTCACATTATTCTTGTTCATGAATCACCCTCTGGGATAGAATGGTTGAAGTGAGTTTCCTAGGTTGTCCTAATCAGTCTAACTTGGATTCCAAAGATTCAATAACACAGCAAGACATCTATAAGTCCGTGGTTTAGCTCCTTTTAATTGATGACCAAGATGACTTCGTAAGTCCCTTTATCATTTCATCATTCTGAAGCTGTAAAAGTTAGGTATGTCTCAGAGTTTTGCATGAAGAGCCTTCTTCCATGAGGTTTTCATAGGAAGAATAGAGCAATATCATATTAGCACTAAGGTCAGAGCCCTACAAATTAGCAGCATACTATACTGCTGCATGTGTTCCAAATCCTATCCTCTCTGACCCCAAAGCTGTAATACCATAATTGCAAATTAGTTTTCCTGCCAAACATACCCCCTATAGGCGATGGTTAGCATGTTAAATGGAAACGCCTGCTTCTTTTTTGTGGTGTTGTTACTCATAAAATTTGACAACATGGGTCTGGATGCTTGGTAAAAGTGCACATTTGTCTACATAATCATGAGAAGACTGGAGCTGAAGAGCAGTGTTGGGATTTTTCCCCCTCATATGTTCCTGAGGCACATATTTTGTGCTGAGATCAAATATAGGGGAGAAAAAGCCGGCCCAAATGGGAAGTTTTTGTAAACTTAAAAGCAAAAGTAAGGCAGGTTGTGATGGAGGAGCATTTGAAACTTCAAAGAGTACTCACAATTAGGAATTCAGTGATGAAACTAGCATCCCCCTCATGTCCCACTTATTGCCTGATGTTCATTGCCAAGTTCCTTTGGAGAGATTATTCTGAATTCAACCCATCAGAAACAAATTGGACTTATTTCTCTCTAAGAAACTGGAGCCAATACAACAATGCCAAATTATGCTTAGAACGATGCTAAACTTGGGTCTGATTTCTCGTGACAAAATAGTTCCAGATTATAACCAAAATGTACTTTTCAAGATAAATCTTGTCTTAATTTTTAAAATTATTATAACTATCCCCAGTACTTAATAAGAGAAATTGTTAATTTGATAGTTGAGTCTCCCTTTACAGAGTCCTCTTTGAAGAGGGGTGTCTTGATCCCTAATAACTATTACAGCACCAAAGGGACCTTAATATAAGGAGTTTTCATATATCAGGTGATGTCCTATGGCATGGACCCCAGAAGCAACTTTATAACTGGGCTCCAGTATATTCATATTAAGAATTCGTGAAAATCATTGTTCTGGAAACTAATTCTTTGCAATTAATCATACCAGTAATTGTGCTTAGTAGCAAGGGACACAAAAGCAAAAATACAACAGAATCTTACTCTCAAGGAACTTAGCTTCTAGCAGGGACAACCAGATGAATGTACATAAGTAATACAGACCATGTACAACAAGATTGCCAGGAGATATAGTGAAAAGAGCATTGATCTGAATTTCAGAAGACTTGAGTTCCAGACTCATCTCTGCCATTAATTACCTGGTTCACCTTGGGAAAATCACTAAGGCTGTTTCCTCATGTCAATTGAAAGGCTTGGACTAGATGATCTTTAAGATCCTTTCTAGCTCTGAAACTCCATAATTGCAATTCCAATCACTGCTGGCTGACTGGGATACAAATGCTCTTTACCTTACAGAATCTTTAAGCTGATCCTACAACCTACTTAGATATATCAAGAAGGCATTATGTTAAGCCAAATAAATCTCACATTAAGTGGAATTTTTGCCAGCATTTTCCTACCTCCAGTCTCCCTACCTATGGAAATTCTTTCTTCATTGTCCATACCAAGGGCATCTTCTTCCCAGAATTTTCCCTGACACCCCACCCAGGAATAATCTCTCCTTTCCATGAATTCTTGGCACATCTTTTTCATGCTTCTCTTACCAGTAATCATGATAGTCATTATCATCATTATCATTACCTATATAGCACTTTAGGTTCAGCAAAGAGATATAGATAAACTCATTTGAGCTTCTCCAAGATCTGATGAGATAGGTGCTAGTATTATCCTGATCTTATAAATGAAAAAAACAGACACTGAGAGAAGTTAAGTGACTTGTTCTGTTGCACTTGCCAGTAAATGTCTGTAGCAGGATTCAAAATCAACTCTAAGTCCATCTATTCACTGTTCCAAGCTGCTTCCTTTGCACTGCTTATCATACAGGTGGAAAATGACAAAAGAATGGAGGCAACAATAGTCAAGCATTGCATCTAAAGTCAGAAAAACCCGAGTTCAAAATCAGCTCCTGAAACTTAAAAGCTGTGAAACCCTAAGCAAGTACCTTATTTTCTATCTACCTAGTTTTCTCAGCTGTAAAATGGACATGATAATTTTACTTCCTCCCAGAGTTATCATAAAGATGAAAAGAGGTTATATTTGTTATTTTTTTAAAAAGAATTAATTTATTAGGATTATCCAAAGTAGGGTTTGGCCTGCCTTGTAATATCTCTTATATTGTTATCACATTGGCAAAATTTTCTGTACTTGCACTGAAATTCACTCTTACTAGCTTTTCTAATACATAATAGCATCTCTCAAAGCAACATTCATACAGTATGTGAATGTGGGTACAGTACATACATAAGAGAAAAGTGGAATACCAACTATATCACAACACATCTATATAATTCGCTAGATAAGTCTTACAGTTTTTTGAGGGGGACTTACTTATTTTTACATACCTAATAAGTGTCAGGATGGATTTGAAAACTGGGCTTCAAGCACTTTACCTACTGTAACATACTGCTTCTGAAATACACGATAATCGTAAAATAAATTTTGGTTGACTGTTTAAATAGCTAAAAATTTACACCAATTTTCTTAACACAGGAAAAATTTGGCATTCCATTCAGTCTATTTTTCCACTTTTGAAAAAAACTACAAATGGATTAAAGGTATATTGTTTTTGATGCTGAGTGAAATGAGCAGGACCAGGAGATCATTATATACTTCAACAACAATACTATATAATGATCAATTCTGATGGATGTGACCATCTTCGGTAATGAGATGAACCAAATCAGTTCTAATAGAACAGTAATGAATTGAACCAGCTACACCCAGCAAAAGAACTCTGGGAGATGACTATGAACCATTACATAGAATTCCCAATCCCTCTATTTTTGTCCACCTACATTTTTTATTTCCTTCACAGGCTAATAGTACACTATTTCAAAGTCCGATTCTTTTTGTACAGCAAAATAACTGTTAGGACATATATGCTTATATTGTATTTAATTTATACTTTAACATACTTAACATGTATTGGTCAACCTGCCATCGTGGGGAGGGGATGGGAGAAGAAGGGGAAAAATTGGAACAAAAGGTTTGGCAATTGTCAATGCTGAAAAAATACCCAATGCATATAACTTGTAAATAAAAAGCTATAATAAAAAAAAAAGTATTTTGCTTCACAAGCAGAAAAAAAATCACAATCTGTGAAGCAATACAGAAATAAATAGGTTCATAGATATTATTCACGAAAAAAGGGACATAGCACATAGGATGGAAGATACAGAAACACAGGATATGGAATCAGGAGTCTCGGACCTATGATTACTATGGTTCCTTTGTCCTCATTGTTCTAAGGTTGAGACTAGCATATTAAAACAGCAATATCTTCATACTAATTAATGCATTTCTGCTATAATCAAGAAAGCTTTATGAATAGAGGAACAGAAGCCAGTTAAAACTTCTGGATATTCTATAGCAGCCCAGCTGGAGAGACCTCAGGCTCCTGAATTTCTCCAGATCATCTCCAGTATGTATGTGATATTATTTAAAGACCCACTAGGAAAGGTAATTAGGATGGTGCTTGTTTTTTGTTTGCCCAAGACTGTGACTATCATGCTGTTCCAGAATGTTGACAAAGGTCATGTCATTAAGAGAAATAAAGAAGACTGGCCTTTGTCTAAAATTTAGCCCTCGGCCATGTTTCTATTCATATTGGCAAAGACTACTCCCTCATCCCTAAGAAATGTGGTAGGCCAGGCATAGAGATGTAATATGAGAGTCTGCTACTCTAATCAAGGAATGAAGTGAAAAGAATTTACAATCCAGGTGAGATCATTATATGGAGGAGAGACAAGTAGAACAGACATGTGGAAATGTCTTTCTCTAGTGACTACCTGTAGACAGGGGAATAAGTCAAAAATAACTCCTGGGTTCTGTCCTTCAGAAAAGTATCTATATTTGGAATGTTAATCATTAATTAATAAATTAATATTAATCAATTAATGTTAAACTATTAATCAGTAAAGATGTTGAAAGGTTTCCAGGGCTGGGCTTCACCCAATAATTTTGTAAACAAGTCAAGAATTAAGCCAATTGGATGAGAGATTTCAAAAAAGGGGGAAAATCATTTGGGGAAAGATATTCTTTATAGGATCTGGTTTCATTTCCCAAAGCTCCATTCTCATTGACAGGTAAGATGACCAGGGAAAGGTTAGCACTTCCTTTAGAGTCTATGATTAGAGGGATTAGAGACTGGAGTAAAGGGTTGGTATATTCCCCACTACCATTACCACTCAATAGAAATTCATCCATCAGACTTATTTAACCTTTAAAAGTAATGATTTTCTGACCAGCAGGATGAATACAGAGAGGATTGGAGAGACTTACATGAACTGATGCTGAGTGAAATGAGCAGAACCAGGAGATCATTATATACCTCAACAACGACACTGTGTGAGTTTGTATTCTGATGAAAGTGGATTTCTTCAACAAAGAGAAGATCTAACTCAGTTTCAATTGATCAAGGATGGACAGAAGCAGCTACACCCAGAGAAGGAACACTGGGAAATGAATGTAAACTGCTTGCATTTTTGTTTTTCTTCCCGGGTTATTTATGCCTTCTGAATCCAATTCTCCCTGAGCAACAAGAGAACTGTTCTGTTCTGCACACATATATTGTATCTAAGATATACTGTGACATATTTAACATGTATAGGACTGCTTGCTATCTGGGGGAGGGGGGGAGGGAGGGAGGGGAAAAATCGGAACAGAAGGGAGTGCAAAGGATAATGTTATAAAAAATTACCCTGGCATGGGTTCTGTCAATAAAAAAATTATTTTTAAAAAAAGTAATTATTTTCTATACTAGTATGGTTGTTATGAAATGTCTACCCAAAAGTTTGATATGCTCTCTCATCAATACATACAGAGTCCAGAAGAAAGTATGTTCAAGTTTCAAGAATACATATGGCCGAAACTGAAACTGAGTGGATGCCCATCAATTGGAGAATGGCTGAATAAATTGTGGTATATGAATATTATGGAATGATTGCTCTGTAAGAAATGAACAGCAGGATGATTTCAGAAAGGCCTGGAGAGACATGAACTGATGCTGAGTGAAATGAGTAGGACCAGAAGATCATTATATACTCCAACAACAATACTATATGATGATCAATTCTGATGGATGTGGCCCTCTTCAACAATGTGATGAACCGAATCACTTCCAAAAGAGCAGTAATGAACTGAACTAGCTACACCTGGCAAAAGAACTCTGGGAGATGACTATGAACCATTACATAGAATTCCCAGTCCCTCTATTTTATCTGCCTGCATTTTTTATTTCCTTCACAGGTTAATAGTACACTATTTCAAGCTCTGATTCTTTTTGTACAGCAAAATAACTGTTAGAACATGTATGCTTATATTGTATTTAATTTATACTTTAATATACTTAACATGTATTAGTCAACCTGCCATGGGGATGGGATGGAGGGAAGGAGGGGAAAAATTGGAGCAAAAGTTTTGGCAATTGTCAATACTATAAAATTACCCACGCATATAACTTGTAAATAAAAAGCTATAATAAAAAAAAAAATACATATGGCCAAGGGGTAATTTATAGCTGTTAAAGGATTTCCTTTTTCTGGAGTCTTCAAGATATTCCCCTTAGATGTAGTGCCATTTTTCATTTCCCCAATGGGTCTAGTCTATCCTTAGCTGCCAATAAGGGCAGTACTTCAAGCCACTGACTTGTTGTTTGAGGAATTCTGCTAAGATGCTGATGAAAAATTCAAATATCCTTGAACACTTTGAAGCTTAAAAGGTCCTCCTCTAAGTTAGAAGTATGGGAAAAGGCTAAGTCCAAGACTGAAGAGCTCTCTTTCCCACACTGCTCCCCAAACAATTCTTTCTCAGGACTTTGTCTGGAATGCCTCTCCTGCCTCATGTTTTACTCTAATCTCTTCTTCTAAATAGACTGCCTATCATACCTAGGGAGGTGTCCCGACCTTGCTCACCCCTGCTAAACAGTAAATGTTCTGACCTAATCAATGCATCAGGGCAAAGTGGAGCAATGTGATTTTGACCCCGCTGCTATGCATGTTATCTCTGCAGAGTGTACTTAAGGGTCATGCAAAAGGCAATGCCTTTTGGATGCATGTGTGCTTGGGGAAGGGAATGAACATACTGGAGAACATTATAAACAATGAATTATAAAGAAGTAAAAGAAACATGTCAGCAGATAAATTTAGGAATAAAAAAGAAAATAGGTTGGTCATATGGAAAGAACAAGAGATATTAAAGGATAGCTCCTTTGCTGTCCCAGTGAAGTCAAGAGAAAGCAATAAAAGTCCAGTAAGTTGACTCTCTCTGGGTCGAACTCATGATAAAACATGGAAAAGAGTTAGAATAGGCCTGTATGAATATATTGCAATTTGCATCACTGGAGGGAACAGTCACAATAGGGAAATCACAAATCTACTGGAGCATTTGAGTAATTCTCAGTGTTTTCAATATTGAAATTATCACCAAACAAAGTTCATGCAAGTGAAAATAAAGCATTAAGGCATCTAACAATATTTGTAACTATTCTGGAACATTTCTAAAGAGAGATCAATAATGATTTGTTCTTGGTAGAACTTTCACCTTTTCCTATTTCTTCCTAGCTTAAAGATTTCAGAGCCTGGCAACATATTTGAAATGATTATAGATAGCAGATTAAATATTATTATATAAATGGAATTCATAAAATTTTAAGAAAAGAATTATTGTAAACTGAATTTTAATGAGCTAAATTGCTTTTATTTATACCTTGAATAACATGTCAAAGAGACAATATTCAATAAATTAATGTCACCAAATATTGAATTTTCAAAACCTTATTTCCATAAAGAGTCATACCCACTATCACATTTCCTTGACACCAATCACCTAGCCAGTGGGACCTCCATCACTTTCCTATCTTGTGACCTTTGATACCTTCTTAACACAGGCTTTGATTGAATAGATGCATTTTATCTTCAAAACCTTGATTGATAGAACTCACATATCATCTGTCCTTCCAACTTTGGACCACCCTTGAGTTACAGATCTACTTGCTGTACCTATGCCTCCATGCACTCTAGAATAAAGACATGCCTGGGAGACTTAAGACATTCAGACTTTGTTCAATTCTTCAGGAAGTCTTCCTGGGCTTCCACACCTACCAATTACTAATCTGGTTCATCCAATAGCTTCTAAAGACTAAGTCATGATATTTATCTCTGCTGAAGCAGAGTTATGAAATTATCTGTACTTATATTTATTTATAACTAATGAAATTACAAAATTGACAATTTATGGAAGAAAGAAACTCCTGCTATTTGTTTTCTCTCCGAAGATTTTTTTCCCTTTTTTTAGTAATACAGCAAGCTCATCCTGTCTAAAGGAAAACTCCTCACCTTCTCAAATTTAGCCAGTTCCCACTTCTAATTTCCCTCTTTCTATTTGTAGAACTACAACCTTCCCATTCACTCAGATTTAAAATCATCTTTGACTCTTCTTTTTTCTTTTTCCTTTTCTACCTCCCTCTTTCTTTTAGCTAGGAAGTCTCTAATATTGTTTGTTGTTCCTTTGTGATGCTTTTCCTCTTACTTTCCATTCTATCTGGATTCTTCAATCTTAGATTATCTGGAATAACCTTTTTTGTTCACCTATTCTGAGATATGTGTTTATGTATATACACATATGTATATATACTTTTTTATTAAAGCTTTTTATTCATAAAATATATGCATGGGTAATTTTTCAACATTAACATTTGCAAAGCCTCTGTTCCAAATTATTCCCTCCTTCCCCCCACCTCCTTCCCTAGATGGCAGGTAGTCCAATAATATGTATATATAGTTAAAGAAATTTCACCCAATTACATATTTTAAACATTATTGAACTTTTTTTTTTCAAGTTTTGAGTTCCAGACTCCATCTTTCCCTCCCTCCCTTTTCCCCTCCCTGAGATAGCAAGCAATCAGATATAGGTTATTCATGTATAATCATGAATAGTAGTCATTTCGTATAAGAAGACTCAAATAAAAAGAAAAAATGTGAAAAATAGCATGTTTCAGTCTGTATTCAAACAAAATATATGCTCATCATTGGTAATTGATAATATGCTCATCACTGGTCCTTTGAATTTGTCTTGGATCATTATATGAGATAGCCTTTAATTGGATTCTACTGCCTAATCAATTCAGCCAGAATAATATTTTTAAGTCATTTTTTGTCATGTCTTGCTCAAAAATCTCCAGTGGCTCCCCATTGTCTAGAGGCAATTTAAATCCACAATTCTTGACCAGTATACATTTGTTTCCCGAATTTCAACCAAACTTATCTCCTCACTGTCATTCAATGTGCCTTGGAGGAAGAAAAGTGCCCTCCTTAATCAGGTTATTACCTATCTGTCAAGCCCCAGCTCACATTCCACCATTTTATGAAATTCTCCCTGACAAGTTCCTGACATCACTCCCTCTTCTAAAATCTTATAACATTCATTTTCTATGCCACCCATAAAATCATGTGAATATTACCATCCAAAGGGACATTGATCATCTAGTAACCTGGGATCCATGAATATTTTTAAAATATATTATTAAAACTGCATTTATATATAATTGACTTCCTGTATGATCCAACATACTTTATTTCATGCATTTAAAGGCATTAACCTGATAAGGGATTGAATAGGTATCATCAAACTGCTCCTTGATTGATAGTACTCACATCATCTGTCCAAAAGGGTCCTTTGATCTAGTTCAATTTCCTCCTCATTGTAGGAAGTTCCTCTACCACTTTCCTGAGAAATAGTCCTCTCATTTCTGTTTGAACACTTCAAATGTTAGGAAACTTACTATTTTGTAACATACCTAATTTCCGTTGTTGATTAGTTCTCAAAGTTAGAAAAGCTTAAACCCAAATCTGGTCCTTTGCAAACATTGCCTTCTTTGATGACTGATATTTTTTCATGTATACAGGGGTATTATTTCCCCACTTAGATTGTAATACATCTCCCTGAAGGTAAAGAATATATCTGATAGTTCTTTGGATTTCTCAAACTACCTGCCACAAGCCCTTTAGATAATGGAGGCCATATTTTTGGAGGAAAGAAGATTCAAACAAAAAGAAAAAGAATGAAAGAAAGAAAGTGGAAAATAGCATCCTTCTGTCTGTATACAAACAATATCAGTTCTTGCTCTGGAGGTAGATAGTATGCTTCATCACTGGTCCTTTGGGTTTGTCTTGGATCATTATATGAAATCCAAAAGAAGGTGGCCAGGATATGAGAGGACTAAAAGCCAGCCCAAGAAAAACAAATGAAAGAAGTGGGAGGCAGACTAGTAAGTGCAGAGTATTGGTTCCAATCCCAGCTCTGCTACTTACTATCTTATATAACTTTGGATAATTTGTTTTATCTCACTAGAGCCCCAGATCCTAGGCCATAAAATATAGATGGCCTCAAAAGTGTTCCCCCAACTACTTATCACTGTGGATAGAGTATTGAAGTTGGAATTAAGAAGATTTCAGTTCAAAACTAGTCTCAGACTATTTCTAGTGATGTGACTAAGACAAGTCACATAATTTCTCTCAGCCTCAGTTTCCTAAGTTGTAAAATGGTTACAATAATAGTTGTTGTAAAGAATATGTGTATGTGTGTAAATATATATACATATTAAACATTTTTATATTATCACTTTATATAAATATGCAAAATATGTTCATGAGAGTGTATTGTACCCATGAGTGCAACGATCATATAAACTCCTTAAGGACAGAGTTTATTTCATTTCATTTCCCATTAGATTATAAGCTTCTTGAGAGCAGGGAGTACCTTTTTGTCTTTCTTTGTATCCTCAATGCTTATAAATACTAGTTGACTTAATGACAAAAGCTATGATTTTATTTTTGAGAAAATTGCAGATTTCTAGATTTGAAAATAGAAGACACAGGGGGATGACATACCAACAATCTGCAAATATTTTAAAGGTTGTCAAGTCTCTTTTCTAAATCCACAACATCTCTTGCATTGTTCCCCTTCTCTCCATTCATACACCTAGTACCTCATTATCTCTCCCTTAGTCTATTATAATCAATATCTAATTGTTCCCTGGCTCCAGTTTCTGACCTCTTGAACATATAAGCTACAAAGCTTCCAAATAAATCACTAGTCTAACCTTGACACTCCTCTGTTCAATAACTTTACTGCCTTTGGGATAAAATATCAACTCCTTGAGTTAATATTTAAGATCCAACAAGCTGCAATCTATCTTCATATTACTTCTCTTTACACACTCTACATTATCAGACTGACGTACTAACTGTTCCTGGAACTTACCATTCTATCTCCCAGTTCCAAATCTTTCTCTATGTTGTGCAGCACATCAGAAATGTACTGCCTTCTCATGTCCAGAATCCCACCATGACTCTATCGGCATCACCTTCTTCATAAAGACTTCCCCATCTTCTAGTTATTAGTCTTATAGTCTTCTTCAAATTATCTTGTATTTATTTATCTATAAGGTTATCCCTTCATACATGGGTGGAGAGATGACAAGCATTACAGTACCCTCATGATCTTGAAAAATCCACATAAAAATTTTTGGCCCTCCCTTCAAACCAGAGAAGTCTGAATTTTTTTAAAAATGGGGCTTTATACATATATTTCATGCATTTCTGAGCTTCTAAACTTTTTCTATGTCATCTGCTGGCCTTCTGCAAAACTTCCAAAAAATTCCCATTTAATTTCTTATGCTGACCCACAATATATTGACACCACAATAGGAAAATTAGTGATGCAGAATGGATAACTGCATATGCATTTTAAGTCATCTGTGGTCTTATCTTCTCCCTAGTCCTCTCCTACCAAATAGAATGTACACTCCTCTCATTTTTGGCCTTTCTATCACCAGACTCTAACCCAGTGCAATGTAACTAATAAATACTGTTCAACTAGCACTTGGAAGAATGTTTGTATTTATTCTACTTGGTCTGAGAAGGCACTAAGAAGTACAAATAAGAGTGAGAAAGGTTTCAAATTAAGAGAAAGGAAAGATTCCTGATAATTAAAACCTACCCAAAATAGATTAAACGTTGAAGACTTGTCACTGGAGCTCTCCAAGACAAGTTGGATTGACCATTTGCTGTGACTGAGTTTCATGGTTGGGGCAGGAGTGCCACAGGATATTCTCACCGAACCCTTCCACCTTTGTGCTGAGTCTGCTTGTATAAATATTTAGGTTTGATGACTTTGACTTCTAGAAACTTTACTTTAATGTCTTTCTTCACTTAAGACTCTTCCTTAAGTTAGCTATCATTTGCTTTAAATCTGAATGTCAGGTAAAAGACATGTTGTTGAAAAACTATGAGCAAATCAGCTTTTTATGCATTAGGTCTGAGATCAAAAAGAATCAATTTCCTGAGTTCTAATCTAGCCTCAGATAATGGTCACTGTGTGACCCTGAGTAAGTCATTTAACCCTGTTTGCCTCCGTTTCCTCATCTGTAAAGTAAGTTAGAGAAAAAAATGACAAAGCCCTCCAGTACATTTGCCAAGAAAACTCCAACTGGGGGGGTCACAAAGAACTGAAAGGATTTAACCACTATAAAACATGCTTAATAAATGCTTTTTTAAAAGCATTCTTTTGACCAATCTCTTCTCTGTGTGTTTAGTTTGATCATCTCTCAAATAAGATGTTTGAAACCGATCACATAAAGTCCCTCCAAAATCTAAATCTTGGGACAACGATTGTTAGGATGTCTTACTAGTGGACTTGTACTGCAGCTGGCTCCTAGCCCAATTGTGAATTATGACTTGGAGACCTCCAGTGACAGGTCTTCAAATTTATTCTATTTTGGGTAGTCTATTAGGAATTTTTCTTTTCTCTTAATTTGAAACTTTTCTGTTATTTGCACTTCCTTAAGTTCTAGCTCTGCCCTCTCAGACCAAACAGAATAAATACAAGCATGCTTCCAAACATTAGCTGAACAACATTTATTGATAGGATTCAGGTACTTTAATCTCCAGAAACTCTCAGGAATAGGCCCCGTACAAGAAACCTTGTACAATTCTCAAGCAATCTTCCTCAAGAGAAAAAGTGGCTATCTGTGGCAAAAGACCCTGTAGGGACTATTCCTACTTTTCTTACCTTTAAATGTCTCTGGTACTTTATATAAGCTTAAATGTCTCTAAGGAAACTGTAGTCAGAGTCCCTCTGTTTGTCTCCTCCTGATAGGCTGAATGACCTTTAAGAAGTCACCCCTTATTGAGCATCTCAGAAAATGGTTTGTAATAATGCAGTCTCTACCATCTCTCCCAAGCAGTAAATTGTGGAGACTATGTTTTATATCCAATAAGTGGTTAATAAATTGTAAACAAATCGGTTGAAAAGGTAACAAGACTGAAAGAACTTACATTTGCCTCCAAATATAATCTGTATATCTCACTTAATGAGAAACCAACTGCACAGATGTTAATCATTTACTTGGAACTCAGAGCCTTGTTATTGTTGTTTTTGTTGTTGTTGCTGCTGTTATTGTTTAAGCCACAGATAGGAACTTTATATTACATTACAAAAACCATTAGTTTGATAAGAACTTATAGGCTGGAGCAGGTAGTCTGACAAGGCAATGACAGCTGCTTAGATCAAATCCAGTATTAATATTAGACTCCCATTCTCCTACACTGGCCACATATACACTGTACTACCCTATGGAATTATATCTGTCTAGGATGAGCATTTATCATCTATATCATCATCATTATTACCATCATGGTGGAAATTTGAATATCACTTCAAAATCTACAAAGTATTGTATATACATTATTTATTTGAGCCTTATACCAATTCCGTGAGGTAAGAGATACAGCATTATTATTTCTATTCTGCAGGTGAGGAAATGGTCTTAGAGAAATTAAAGTGACTTGTCCAAGATCAAAGAACTATTAATATTGGAACCAAGATGTAAGACCCAGTCTTCCTGAGTTTGAATCTTGCCTCAGATACATACTAGCTATATAAATTGAGGAGAGTAAGTCATTTTGTAACCCCGTTGTAACCACAATGTAACCCAATTTCTTGGCCAAGATATTGGAGTGGTGAAGCTTGTTCATACTCAATTTCCTCATCTACAAAATGGGGATAATAACAATATTTTTCTTAAAGGGCTGTTGTGAGGATCTACCTAATCAGTTAACATATGTAAAGAGATTTTCAAATTTTAAAACACTATATAAATACTAGCTGTTATTATTATTACTACTATATGCCAGGCATTGTGCTGGGTGTTAGGAATACAAAGACAAAATTAAGCAGACCCCTAGATTCAATTGGGTGAAGGGGGAGGGGAGTGTTAGAATGAATACCTGTAAATGATGAATGCCAGAGCCAGCACAAGCCCAAACCTCATTTTTCTGTCTCCTGTTCAGTACTTTTCCCACTATCTCACTGGAAATCACAACCCTGAGAAAAAGTTAGGAGAGAAAGTATTATACCTAGTTAGTAAACTGAAGCTCTGAAAAACTAAATGGCTTGTCCGAGATGACATAACTAGTAAGAAGTGTGCTCAGATCTTTTGACTTCTAAGTTCTGTGCTCCTTTAACTACACAACTCCAGCCAGTTTAAACAAATAAAGCATTTTGAGGTAGAGATAGGGAGAAAAAGATAAAGAGGTTCCAAAGGAGACATGATCTTCTTCTGGCCAGACCTGAAGAAGTTCCCGACTCAATTCAAATTTCATTTGAGCCATGCTAGCACTCAGTGAAGCAATTATTTTCAGAAAATGTATCTGAGGACAACACTGTCATTATCCTTTAAATGGTCCTACTCCAATAATCCAGTTTAAAAAAGGCTTTTTTTTTAAAGTACTTTCTTTGCCAATACAATTAAAGCTCTTTGGAGAGGCAGATGGTATTAGTTCAGCTTGTAGATAGTTTTTCTTTCTACCTTCTGAAAATAATATTTCTGCAACTACAGTTAAATGCAGTTGCCAAGTTCAATGCAGATATGCACAGTCAAACAATTGTTGTGGTTTCCGGAAACCAGAGGAAAACTGCCAATGCAGGCTGGAGCTTCCTCACTGCTGAAGACAAATCTATTTTACATCAGAGGGGAATCAGTGGAATCCAAATAACTAGAAAGTAGATAAACTCTGGGGAGACCTTTAACAAGCAACTCTGCTCGTGAGAAATCAGTTGCTATGAAACTATCAACTGGCTCATAAACTGATGTTTCTCCCTCCCCATAAGGAGGAGCCTGTGTATGCTTGATAATAGGTCATCCTGAGGTGCTTTGAGTGGGTTAATTAATAAAACTTGGAGGAGTAGAGGGAGAAAAACAAGAGGGGCTAATTTAAAAGGTTCAAAGGCTTGAGCTGATTCCATTAACCACTCCAAATCCAAACTTTGTCCCAAATATACTTCTTCTAAAGAAGATTTTTCTTCTTAATGGATATGTGACTGTGAACTTTCCTATACTGCCTACTATTAATCTGGTCAGAAATGTCAGCAAAAGCCATTTCCCTTTACTACTATAAAGACTTCTATTTAAAATGAAAGAAGGAAATGGCAAAGTAAAATAATCTAACCTTTTATACCCCAGAGGAAAAAACTAAATCAGTATGGGGCAAGGAAGACACTTAAAGTAATCCAATATATCGTAAGTTGTATTATGTCAGGCACTATAACATTTTCTTCTTTGAATATCCAGAAAGTAGCAATTAGGTTGTGAAGCGCCCAAGGCCCGGAGTTAGGAGAACTTGAATTCAAATCTGGTTTTAGACATTTCACTGAGTGATTCCTTATCTACAAAATGAGCTGGAGAAGGAAAAGGAAAACCATTCCATTATCTTTGTGCCAAGAAAGCCCCAAATAAGGTCATGAAGAATCAGACAAGACTGAAAACAAAACAACCGAACAAAACTACTATGGTACTTTGAATACGGCTTACTATAATAATTTTTGTTGCTCAGTTGTTTCTGAGTCATTTCCAAATCAAACCCATTTAAAACCCATTTCAGGTTTTCTTGCCAAAGATATTAGAGTGACTTGCCACTTCCTTCTCCATCTCATCTTACAAGTAAGGAAAATGAGGCAAAGTTAAGTGATATGTCCAGGGACATAGTATCTGAGACTTACTCACCTTACCGAGTGAGTATTGAGTGTTAATAATATAATAATTATATTATTATAATTGATTGAGTGTTCCTGACTCCAAGTCCAGTGCTTTATCCACTGAACCAACTAGCTACCCCATGGTATACATAGTAGGAGATGGTTTTTAAGTGGGAATGGCTTAGAAACATTTCTAATGAACCTAAGTATTTTATGTCTGGAAAGCCATAGGGAAGAAAGGTTAAGGAAAAAAATAATAAAAGGACCAGCCTCCCTTGAAGACATACTCTATCAAGTACAAATGCTTCATGCCCAGGAATGAAGGGGTCCATGGGAAAGCAAAGAAACACAAGAGGCATGTTCCCTGGCCTCCAGGAGATTATTTATAATTTAATATCAAAGTAAAAATATTACAAACAATTCTTTTTTTAATTAAATTTCTTTTTATTGTGAAACTTAACATCAATGAATCACCAACAAAAACATTTCAATACAAAAAAAATAAGACTTGTTTTTTAGACTATTCACTTATTATATATACACATACAAAGTATCCTAAAAGTCATGCATTTTTAAGTATTTAATATATATATATATGTATATGTATATATACATATACACATATAAGATAGTATCAAAAGTACTCTGTAAACTCTTCTGAACTCTTTTTCCTCCTAAAATGTGTTTTTTGTTAAGGTCTTCCTGGGAATAACAGATTTTTAAATTTAAAAAAAATATGTATATGTATATACTGTGCATGTGTACATATTATGAAAGTATTACATACATACTTATATGTTAATCTACATATTATATGTATTGTATGTGTATGGGTATATATGTATTATGAAATCTGGGTTTCCCAGAAAATCCCTAACAAAAAGCAAATTTTAGAAGAGAGATCCAGATGTGTGTGTGTGTGTGTTGTGGTATACATGTATATACATGTATATATGTAAATATATGAACTAGATCAATTGTTTGTTCATTTGTTTATTAGACTGCATCTCTATCTCATGCTAGCTGGAAACAGAAGCCACTCACTTTCTGATATCAGTTCTGATTAGACTAGAAATTTGACCTTCTCCATTTTTGGCCAGGGCCAGTTTTGCTCTACTTAGTCAGCCTGGTGGCCTTCTATTCCCAGGGCCCACTATATCAATG
Organism: Sarcophilus harrisii; assembly: GCF_902635505.1. Lineage (NCBI taxonomy): Eukaryota > Metazoa > Chordata > Mammalia > Dasyuromorphia > Dasyuridae > Sarcophilus > Sarcophilus harrisii. The sequence continues at coordinate 546,972,018 of NC_045426.1, read as the reverse complement.
CCAGACAACGCAGATGCCCAGTTGGTTTGAGTTCACTACAACTTGCATTCAAATGATCTACCATTCTTAGCCTCTCTAAGAGCAGAGATGAGCTACCATACCTGGCCTAGATTAGAAATTTAAACTAAGTACTATTGTAGCAATATACATGATCCTTGTTTATGAAACAAATGTAGTCAGAGGAAGAAAGACAATAATCTTAGTCTCTTGAGTCCCAGTATGATAGGATTTCCCAACATAATAGCTGCCCCCACCCTATCCCAACCCATGAAGCCTTCTCTAATTTTCCCATTTGGTAATGTCCATCCCTCTCTGCCTTCACACAGTATTTTGCCTATAGGCCTCTTATGGCAATATTTTATATCATTCTGTTTTACTGTTGTTTATGTATGCATCACATAATTTCTACTAAAAAGTAAATTGTATGAAGATGGGGACTAAGCTTTGTTTCTTCCCCAACACTGAGTACAATGTTTTTTACATAGTAGCTGCTAATGACATTTTTCAAGTTAAAATGAGTCAAAATCTTTCCACATAACAAAACACGGAGCAAAGTTAACAAGCTACAGAGCAAGAATAGGGTAATAAAGATAGAGAAATTCCTTTATTTGGGGTAGGAATTGCTCTTTGTCCTATTCACTGGATGTTCCCTCCTTTGCAGTTGTATCATTGTTGCCATCTCTGAGGTCAAGAATATCTCCAGGGTCAGAACCATAACTAGGAATTTTACACAGTGTTGGTAAGGACCAGAAGATCAAGAATCTGGGATACTCACAAAAGACCATTGTTTTAGAAGCTCTAGTATAAGATGGAAGTACAGGTAGGAGCAATGAAAGAGGTACTCATCCAGAGATCTGCAGTGCTCTCAGACAAAGTCCCAATTGTTTTCTTCTAGTGACAATTCTTTTTGGGGTAAATAGGGTATTGGATAAGCAGTCACCCACCACCACCATCTTAAATTCAATCTGTTCTATATTTGTTGTTGTTGAGTCAACTTCAGCTGTGTCCAACCCCATCTGGAATTTTCTTGGCAAAGATACTGGAGTGATTTGCCATTTTCTTCTCCAGCTCATTTCACAGGTGAATTAACTGAGGCAAAATAGAGTCATACAACTAATTAGTAAGTGTCTGAGGCTAAATTTGAACTGTCTCTTGACTCTAGGGCCAGTGTTCTATCTACTGTACCACCTAGCTATCTTCCATGTTTAGCCCCTCTTCTATATGAACCAGGACTGGTTTCTGTTCATCATTTCCCATATAGGTAAGATAGTTAGCATTACATATTACTTTAAGATTTTACAAAGTACTCCTCATATATTGTCTCACTTGATCCCCGCAATGACCCTATGTCATAATTGCTAATGTTACCGCTATTTAACAGATGAGCAATCTGAGTCACAACAAGATTGAATGACTTGTCTACAATCTGTGTCTGCTCTCTTTAAGAACTGAGGCAAAGTCCAAGGGTACAGTTCAGATGTATCTTCAATCAGATCGATACCAAATCAATTAAATGACAATTACTTAGTGAAAGGGATAGAATACCAAACTTTGAGTCAGGAAGATGAGTCTTTCAGATACATTTACTTTTTAAAAGTTAATTAACCTCTCTCATCCAACCTGTTTCATCTGCAAAATACAGGTGCATATATAGATATTATTACATATTTATCATTATAAATGTATGTAATATTTTATATAAACATTTTTATAATAAACCATATAAATATGAATACTTCACAATGTTGCTGTGAAGATCAATAAAGATAATGTATATAAAGCTTTTTGGAAACAAGAAGATACTACAAAATATTTTATTGTTGTTATTAATAATAATCATCCTCATCATCTTCATCCAATGTAGAATCAGTGTAGAATCAGGGCAAAGATACTTCATAACTCATATGACTTCATAACCTCCCAGCTTTCCCCATCACAGGATGTCAAAAGTGACCCTTGCTGAAGCTTAGAATTGTTCATTGGTCTAGGTCTCACTTGAGGTCTGAAAGCACATGACTGCTTAGAAATTGTAGCATCTCATCCTGTCATTTAGAACTGCCTCTGCTTATACCCAATGTCAGCTTGACACAGGTCACCTTTCATCATTTCACTTGTGTGATGGTTTTTCAGAGAGCATCTTTAAGGACAATGAGGCATTAGCTCACTTAATTACTCACTCTCCCTCTTTTCCTAACACAGAATCAATTTCTGAAAGATAAAATTAACTCTCATTAGGGAACTACTATCTATCCCATGTACCTCATGTTGCCCTGCTTTTTCCTCTGATATTTCCATCAGAAAGCTAAACATTCAGACAAGCCAAGGAGTTTTCAGAGTTACACTTTACTGTACCTAACCTGACTTAAAAACATAGATTTCTATTGTCTCAGTTCAACCAATTTATGTTACTATTCTCTGTTTCTAATTTCCCTCATGACATACTTCAGGATACTGTGCTTTCAATACTGTGAAATTGAGTGTACCTCAATTTCATCCAGAAAGAACATAGTTTTATCAGTCAGTCCTCCTGTTAGAAGCATCTGATGAAAAAACAAGCATATTAAAATATTAATGACTATCATGGCATAGTGAAAAGGCAACAGATATGGGTTCATTTCCCCCTTCAGACAATTTCTAGTTGTGTGACCCTAGACAAGTCCCCTTCCAAAAAAAAATCAGTCAACAAGTATTAAGTGTTTCCTATGTGTCAGGATAGGAATACATATCTAGAAATATGCATACAAAGATGGAAACAATACCTGCCCAAAATAAGCTTAGGTTCCAATGGTATTAAAATAAGGGCATTGTATTCAGTACCTCAGTACTGAGGTAACCTCAAAATCCAGTGCTAAATCTGTGATTTAGATAAATAATCCTTGGAAAAAAGATGCTAAGTAGACCCAAAAGTGATTTCTTTCTTGGGACTTGGTTGTTAAAAGTGTGTCACTTTGAATGTAAGAAACTAGATATAACTTCCCGTTGCTATTTTGGTCAATAAAAATGTCCATATCTTTGCCTGTTCCAAAGGAAATGAAAATCTTATTCAATACTGACTTGGAGAACAAGATGACTCAGAAGCTTAGTTATCAAAAATGGAGAGACTTATTTTCACCTCTTAGTTACCAGAATTACTGCTATTATCAGAAAGACTTCTCATGGACTACACACTGCAACCAATTTTCCATTCTTTGAATTTCTGCTGCACTTACATTCTTTGGTTGTCACAAACAACCAGATGCTGAATGATGTATTCCTCTGGCCTCTTACATGTGATTCTCAGCTTAACAGAAAGGGAGAGAACATTCCTGACTTCTTTTGCATTCCCAGTGGCCCCCAGGATGGTCCTGAGATCAAGAAAAAGATACAATCAGGACTTGCTAATTCAGATTTGAATACTTAGGAGAAATCAGCTGTTGATGTGGATCCAATTCTAAGGGAATATCTTCCCTCGTTCACAATGATACCATACTCATTGACATTCTAAGCAAATGGTCCTCTCATCCACTATGGACTATTAGACAAAATCCAAAGCTGAAGATTAGAATAGAGATCAAAATAGAGTTTGACCCTTTAATACAGATCTGAAATTCCATAACTAAGAAATGAGGGTGAGGGGATGGGGAGAGAACAACACATGCTATTTCTGTTCAATAGGGGGAAAAAATAGATTTTGCTTTACAGGCCTGTCAATCCACCATCTTCCAGAAAGGAAACTAAACTGTGAGAAATCCCAGAGCATCGGGGACAGATGGAATCTTTGCATTTCAGGTCATTTCTTGCATGCCCTGGCATCCAAAGGTCTGAGACGATGTAGGGAGAAATTAATTAGTGGCGGCAGCAGCGTATGAGCACAGTTTAACTAATTGCTACTATGGAGGGGAAAGAGAGAAGAGAGAAGAGGTGGGGGGAATGATCACTCAACAGATGAAGTTTTAATTAATGGTGTTTTAAGACCGTCACTTCTTCTGGAAGACATGCTAGTAACAAGTTAAAAAATCACCTCTTGGTGTTATTGGGTCCAGTGACAGATTCAGTATGCAAACAGTGTAATTCCTTATCTTCATGCTTCTAAACTTTAAAAGGCAAAAACTGCCTACCAAGTGCCCACCTATTTCCAGGGGCCCCAATCTATAGGGCTGGATGATAAAGGAGTGCTGTGACCCAGTTTTTACTGGAGTATTCATATGCCTCAAGTGGTACAGATGTGAACAGTATGGACATCAAAACTCTAACCCTTCATTCACAATGATTCTCAACTCCTTTTGACTTCCTAATCGTTAAGTAGGATATTTAATCATATTTGTGTGGCTATGTGATTTATGTATGCTGTAAATTATATTGTGTTTTTAGTCTAGAAGTGTCTGTCAGCATGCTTAGATATCACAGCAATAGGCATCCAAGGAAAAAGGAGATAAAAATAAAATGGTTTGTAAAGGCATTTTGCAGCCTAGCAGTAGCTGAAGGAAATGGTACCAGACACACAGAATCTTTCGACATTCTTGTTAGCCAGTTATCTCTTTTGCTTTAAACCAGTTTGACAAACAAGTACAGAAAAATATTATCACTTTATTTCTTCTTCCTCCCTGCCATGCTCCTACTGCACCATCACTACCACCATTCATATCCCTTCTCAACAGATAAACAAAAAGCACAATTAATAAAATCACCATTTTGTGTGGTACCACAAAGACAATATTGATTTGAATTCAGTCTAATGGAGTGAAAGGATGCATTGAAATTCATGCTTCCTGAAGGCAAGAACTTTCTTGCCTTGTTTTTTATCCTTAGGACTTTACATTGCCTGGGGTACAGTATGTGCTCAATAAATGCGTGTTGACTGAACAATTTAGGGTCGGAGTCATTCTTTGAAACACAGTCCTTAAACTTGGGCTAGCCATTTAATAGTTCCAGGTCTTAGTTTCTCTATCTGTAAAATACTGGGGTAGGACTAAAAAATCTTTAATAATAATGGCTTATATTTATATATGACACTTTACATATATTAACCCACATACTCATAATAAACTTATGATGGAAATGCTATTGTTATGTCCATTTTATGGAGAAGGAAACTAAGTTTGAACTTGGCTAGTTTAGTGACTTACCCAATCACAAAGCCATAAATTGTCTGTGATGGGATTCAAACTCAAGTCTTCCTAACTCAAATTTCAGAGTTCTGTCTGCTGGACCAAGATCCTTCATAATAGTTCCTTTCACTAGAATTTTATATTCTAGTTATATTCACTGGACTTACATTGTATTGGTTTGGGAAAAAGAGGATGAAAAGTAGCACTTTCCTTGAAGGAGTAATTCATACAATCTAAAATCCAGACTATCTCTCAGCATAGTAAAGAAGAACTCATCAAAAACCCTACCAGAATATTATCATTCCTTTTCTCCTAATTTATACCAAGTCAGTAACTCATATCTAGAATCCTGCTGTAGCTCCTGAGTTAAATCCTGATTTTTAAAGTAAGTTTTTCATTTTTCAGAGTAAATATATATATATATATATATATATATATATATATACACATACATACATATATATATATATGTATGTATGTGTATATATATATATATATATATATATATATATATATAAGCACTAGGCTTAGGAACTCATTATACAATTTTTTAAAAGGAATGGGGAGGAATAAGGAGTTAATTCATCAGGCCAAAATTAATGGTAATTAACTTCCTGATCATCCCCAAACCATACAATCAAGTGTTCACTGACTCTCCTTCACAGCTCTCCTTTATGTCATCCTCCCCTAAAAAATAAGCTCTTTGAAGGTAAAGACATTCTTTTATCTATATCTGTTCCACTGGAAACCTCACCAGTATGACTGATATTGCTTGTCACTTCAGTTTAGGTTAGAAATTTATTGGGCAGGTGCCAAATCTATAGAGCCTTAACATAAGGGTCTCTTTGACATCCAAAATGGCCATAGTGGGGAATCAAAGGGGGCTTTAAGGAGAATTTTATGGCCTGGGCTTCAAGTTTAAAAAGTAAGAGACTGAATTGCTTAATTTCAACTGTTCCTGGAAAAACCATATATTTCCCTTGATAATTGGTGAATGTACATAGAAAATGGCTAAAAAGTATATTTAATCATATTGTGCCACTTTTTGATGCCCTTTTTTTCCTTCCTGTTATCTTTTATTATTATTATTATTGTGTCTAGAGAATGGCCTTAAAAGCTGTTAGTGGCCCAAGCTTGCTTGTACCTCTGAGAGCCTATGATACCCTATGATCCTAAATGAAGATTTAATAGCAATACCCTTCCCCCAAAACATTAAGGTGCCTGCCCCCATGCATTGTTTTCTCCTCTCAGGTCATTCAAGGGGATGAAAATTGCAGCAGAATGAAACCCATATAATCTGCCAGAGCAGAAGGATGCAATTGGCTGACTCTGTGTTAATCACATCTAATGCAGATGACCCAGATTGTCTCTGAAATCCTAGGGAACCAGAGGATACTGTTCAATAATCTCTCCTGACCTGAAGTGACTGGGATTTAGGACTTTAGCTTTTGGAAGATATAACCCTAGGTAGTAAAAACTGCTCTCTTTTAATTAAATGGTGCCTTTCCCCTATGACCAAAGCACACAAAAGGCACTTAATACATGTCTGTTGAATTTAATTGAATTTATTCTTAATAAATATTTGCTGACAAGAGAGGGCCCATCTCTTGCCTCAGGGTACAGATTTTAAACCTACATTCTTTTCATTCATTTCTTCATTCAAAATCTTGCTGAGTGATTACTCCATTCAAAGATCAGTAGTAAGCAATTTTTTAACTTGTTAAAAAAAATCCCCTCCCTGTCACCTTTTCTCTTCCCTACGTTCCCAAGAGGATTATGTAGCTGGAGTCACAGTAATTCAATGGTATAATGGAAGTACTAACATATGCTACTAAGTCAGAGTGAAGATAAGTGAAAGAAAATAACATCTAGTTACTGGACTAGGAAAAGTAGGGAGAGGAGAAAGGTGGGTTGTAGTAACTCAGAGACTAAAGTTTGTGTCCTTTTCCTCATGTGTAAAATGAGCTGGGAAAAAAAAAAATGGTACCCAACTCCAGAATTTTTGCCAAGAAAACCCCAAAATGGAGTCACAAAGAGTCAGACACTATCAAAAAACAATAGAATAATAAATTTGGACAGATACCAAAGATGTATAGGATCAGAACTGAGAGGAAGAAGGAAGAAAAGCATGTTTGTTTCCAGTTAAGGAATCTGGGTTCATATCTCACTTCTGATAGTATCTTTGTGATCTAGGACAAGGTATTTTCCTAGGACTCAGTTTGCTCATTTGTAAAATAAGGGATTTCCCAAACTAGATCCTAAAACCATGCTTGGGGAAATTCCACAGCACTTTCGATAATTCTAAACTACTTGCTGCTTGCTGCAAAAGCTCATCTTGTTAACATATTTACCCAGTGATGCCATATGACTGAGTGAATCATGATATCAGAAAAACTGAAATGACCAATAACCCAATTGAAAGATTCATTTTACGTAGGCTACAGAATGTCACCTGTGATTTGCATGCAAGAAGAAACATAAAAGATATAATCAAGGATGTATATGACTAGAAGAAAAAGTGAGTTGGTCATGTAGCAATAACAAGAGACAATAGATGCATTGTCAGAGCACTACCTTCATACCTCTTAGATATTAGGCTTCAGTTTATTGGATGGGTGCCCTATGGAGGATTTATGATAAAACACAGATAGGAATCACACAGCAACATTCATTACAACCATACTGTTTACAAGACACAGTGTTAAAAAGCATGAATGGGATTATAATGTCCAGTGGGAAAGCAACCATGTGGATAAGCCTATATATAGATCTATCAAAGTATTAAGTTAAATTAAATTTTAATGTGTTGTGTGATACAAGGTTAGCCATGTAGATTGGGGCCAGTCTGTAGAGGGCTTCAGATATTAGGTTCAGGAGATTGGGAGCCTTTGAAAATTTCTAAAGAGAGAAGTGATAAAGTCAGTCCTAGGAATGAACAGATCAGTCCTTTTTTCATTCTGTCCCATGCCTTTTTGCTTATGTAGTCTCTTAGGTATTCAAGACTATAGCAGAAGGCAGAGTCAAAAAGAGAGAAGGGACAGAAGTGATCGTTTTGAAAGGGTATTCCTGCCCCTAGCAAGGTTCCATTCTTTAGGATTTCAGCCACAGCAAGCACAGGCCAGTAAAACATGTGCCCCCTGCTAGGTCTTAAGGGATAAACTTAAACTGCTAAAGATTGAGGAGGGGAGTAAAATATTCCAGGAGTAGAAAAACACATGAACAAGGATTTTGGAAGTATGGTTAATCAGAAGATCTGGGTTCAAATTCTGGCTCAGTTACTTATTACCTGTATGATCTTGGGCAAGTAACTTCACACCCTGAGTCTCAGTTTCCTCATCTATAAAATCTGTAATGACAGTGGATCAGGTGACTTTTGAGATCTCTTCAATCACTAAATAGATGACCCCAAGTCAAAGCGCAAAGGCCAAGTCAAAGGAGGCTTTTTGAACACATTTGTGGGAACCTTTTTTTGTTGAATTGAATTTCCATACAAAAGAATGCCAGTCTCCTTACTGCAGGATTCAAAGCTTTTACCAGTCAAACTTGCCAGCAACTCCATTGCCCACACCATCTGCTCTGGCCAGGCAAACCTTGCCCCCCTTCTATGCTCATTTTCTCCTGCCACCAGGTCTTGGCAGGAATAATTCCACATGCCTAGAACCCCTGCCTGTTCTCATCAACCAAACCATTTTAATTTCTTCTTTCAAAACTCTGCTAAAGACTTACCTATTTCATGAAGCTCTCTCTGACTTGGAGCACTCATTTTTCAACAACTTACTAATATTCACACTTACCTATTATCAACAATACCTACCCCACTGGGGCTGTGTTCTTATATATGAAAAGGACTTGGACAAAATCCTCTTCATTATTTATCCATTCTTATGCATAAGAATGTCTTGCTTATCAAGCAGATTTAGGTAACACGCTGTTCCAAATATTTAAGTTAGATGATAAAGTAGAATAATGATAGCTATAACATTTAGAGCACTTTAAGCTTTCCAAAGTACTTTAGAATTAGATCTTGATTGTCTCATTTGATCCTTGCCACAATTCTGGGTGGTAGGTGCAATTATTATTCCCATTTTACACCTAAGGAAAATAAGCCAGACAGAAGTTATAAGGCTTGCTCTGATCTGTTAGTAAGTGTCTGAGGTCATGTTAGAACTCAGGTTCATCTTGAACTCAGACCCACCTAGCTACCTCAGAATCCTAGATCTGGAAAGAGAAGACTAGGGTTCTAGTCTTAATTCTGGCACTCTTATGTGATTGTGAGCAGCACTTATCTTCTCCAAGAATCAATTTCTTCATCCATAAAATCAAGACAAAAACATTTTACACAGCCTATTTCCCAGGTTTATAGTGACCATAGAGCTCAGTAAATTGTAAAGTACTTTATAAAGTGCCCAATTTTGCATTTGTCTCTGTATCCCTCTGCATAGTGCTTGGCAACATGATAAGTATTTTTAAAAAATGGTTATTTATTCATTTAAAAAGATTATTTGTTTTTCAAATAAATCAGACATATTTGTAGGAAACTTTTATTTTATTTTTAATTCATCTATTTCTACCTATTTTAATCATTTCTATGGAAATCCAAAGTAAATTAGCACTTTTCTGTCTTCTTATACATACAGAGCGTAACTAGGTAAAAGCGACGCCTTGCTTTGAAAGGAAGGAGGAAAATTATTTCTATTTTTGAGTTATTTACAATGGGAACTACAGGAGGGCAGTGGGGCATTTTAGTCATTAGGAATCGCCATATTTTTTATAATACAACAAAACTCTCAGGGATTCTAGAGCCAGGTAGGATTCTTTGCCCCTACACTAAATGGCCCTCCTTGTTCACATATTCTTTGAAATTCTTATTTGCTTTTCAGAGTTCTCCAGTATCCTTTGCTGCCAAATGACAGCTATCCATTCATTCAACAAATATTTGCTGTCTATGACACACCTGCCCCTAACAGCTGTCCATTCCAAACATCTTTTAATCTCCTTTGGACTGAGAAATCAGAAAATTTTGCACATAGAAATACATAGAGGCTACTTCATGTTTGTTGAATCAAACAATATCCAGACAATATGGAAAATTAGGGGAAAGGCTTTGAAGTAGAAAAGCAATAAGCCTTAGTACATGGATTCAGTGATAGAACCCTGAGTTTGGATTCAGAGGAATCAAGTTTAGAAAAGTGTGATTTGTCCATGATTAGAAACTAGTGTCAGAGATCTTCTGGGCTGTGAGTCCAGTAGCCTAACGATGCACTTTGCCAAGCTGTCTCTGAGTAGAGGTATATTTAAGAAATATAATCACTGATGTGAGGAAGGCAATGCAGTATAGTGAACAGAAATCTGGTCTTGCAGTCATAAAGACCTGGATTCAAGTCCTCCCTCAGTGTCTAGCTATGTGACCTTGAGCAAGTCAATTAACTTCTCAGTGCTAAATTCTTTAACTACATTGCACAGCAGATATTGCTTTTATTGCCAGTATTGGTAAAGAAAATTTTCTAACCACAAGCTCACTATTGAGCCAATAAAATTACAAATTTAGTAACCCCCAAAAAAAGAAGTCATTCATTTGTTATGCATCTAATTAAATATTAAACACTTTGAATATAGAAATGATTTTCTTCTAAGTACCTTTAAATATGTGCCATGAATCTAATAGGCATTCAGTAATTGTTGGGATTCTTGTTTTGTTTTGTTTTTAGACATTTCAACTACTGATAGTATTCATGAAACCAACTAGCAGCCAAAATACAAATGCAATCCTTAGCTGACAAACTACCCCTGCCAAGAAGGAAAATATAAGGCATATCACAACCCTGAGAATGACTCCTCAGGGTGATACCTTCAAGGCAATCCTACCAAGATGATTCCCCAAGAGAAACCTGTTAGAAGAAAGTAACTGATTTGGAAGAAATCATACTCTCAAAAGGCCATGAATTTAAAATAGGAAGGGATAATACTATCAAAGAGCCATAGGTTTAAATAAGAAAGGACATCAGAGAACTTTTAGCCTAATACCCAATTTACAGATGAAGAAAATGAGGCTTAGAGAAATGAAGGGATTTTCCTAAAAGTCAGATGGATAGTTAGCAGCAGAATTGATCATGAAATCCAGGTCTCCTGGTTCTACATTCATTATCCTTTCCATTATACCCAAATGAGTGAGCAGTTCAAAATTTAAAAGCAGCAAAACCAGGAGTATCCTATCTTAAAGGTGTCAAAGAACAGAACTTGTCTCCATCCCTTCCCACCCAGCTAACATGATATCTCTTAATTACTTTAAGCAGGTGGTTGAGCCTAGCTGAAGATAACTATCCGAGCTCCTTAAGAGACGTAGACCAGGGATAGACATGTACCTCATAACAGTTGCTGATGCAACTGGAGCACAGTCCCCAAAGGCAATAGCCTTCTCTCTGTAGTTAAAAAAAGTTTTAGGAAAACATCCCTAAATAGTATGCTGTCTTGAACTTCTGAGAAAAAAAAAAGCAATAATAATAATCCATCACACAGTGAGTTAGCCAGAATGCTGTAAAAGTACTCAACTGATGAACAAAAATTCTTTGCTATCTCCAGCTCTCTCACAAAGAACCAGGATAGGAACCACTTTG